>NC_048595.1:105784114-106085114 GCF_003668045.3 Cricetulus griseus | reverse complement strand
TTGTCCTCTTCTCCATTTTCAGAGCTATGCTAATCTATGGCACCCCATTAGGTAAATATTTTAATGAGCAAGCAGTCCCTGAACCTAGGAAATTTCCATCAGATGCCAGTTGTGCCTTGGAAACATTCGTAATCCTCTGTGAAGGCATGAAGTCTGTCTGTCCTTGTCACTTCAAGAAGAAACCAAAAAAGTGATTTGCTTGAGGCCACATATACGATTAGTTGGAGAGACCGTGGAATTGAGGTCCCTCAACACCAGGCTGATACTCTATCACAAAACTGAAAATTCTTAAAATTCTAAGGGAAATTCATAATTATTGCTGTCAATCTCTATAGTTAAGCATTAATGAAACACCTGTGCAACCACAGGCATTAGGAACTGCCGTACTTAGCACACATAATTGGTGACAATTCTAGTAGCTGCATTTATTTTTCCAAATGTGTGTTCTGCTCTTAAACCTTGAGGAGTAAAGTGAAACAAATTAGAATTACCTATGAATTGGCCAGGCAATGGATTACTTAGTGTTGCAGTTACCAAAGTTCTAGGGATAAAATAGGGATCATAACGTTAGGCTCAGGAATCAGAAAATGGAACAACAGAGGCAGTAACACATTGCACAGTTTAATGAGAGGAGCCAGATCCCTCTCTCCATGAATGGCAGCTTCATTACCTTCAAAAGATCTCTGCTCAAAGATGCAATTCAATAGAGGACTTTCAATCCAGACTGAGACTGGGGATTTGTTTACCTGCCAATTCCCTCACACATCTGTTCCCCTTCTGTTTCTTTCTTGATGTTAAAAAGTTCTGTTTCATCATGGTGGGACACTGAAACTCTGCAAGTCCTTTTAACTTGCTTCAAGTACCAAAAAGATTCTTATGGTTTGGAATTATAGTCTGATTGACAGTAGCAATTATTGAATGCACTTTGTCTTGCAGCTGCCAATCCATGGCAAATAATGATAGCTCATTTAATCACATTTCTTAGGATGAATAAAGATAAGTTCCTTTAATTTTTGCTACTTTAAGTGTTTTTAATATTAACAGGCTCACACATTTGCATTCATTCATTTCCTTCCCTGAATTCAACTGAAACACACGTTTTGACTAAGGAAATGCTGAACAAAGGGTGATAAACTGTACCATTTGTTTGTTTATAAGATCACTATGAAAATGCACACACAAATTATTATTTCAAAAATAAGATCAAGAAGCCAGAATCTGCTTGGAAAGTCAAACTCTTGACAATGATGTTATGACAAGGACTGTTGCAAAAATGGTTAAGCCTAAACATTTCATATGCTTCAGGGGGAGAAGATGAAATCTGGCAAGGCAGAATTCACCTTCAAGAATACACACAGAATACAGTTTGGTGAGTCTCTAGCACTGATTGTAGGAGTTATTGCAGGCCTACTGATATACTATCCTCGTTAACGCTCTCAGGGAGTTATTGGAAATGGTTGAGTTTTGTTTGTTTGTTTGAATCCTGAAATGTCAGGATACTCAATAGTCAGAGGTAATTACTTAATTCTTTGAGTATTTCATAGGATGTGTTTTTCAGCATCCTCCCATATCTTCCAAGATCTATACCCACCTCCATACTCACCCAACTTCTTGTTCTCTCTGTGTATCTTTTTAAAATACACCTAGTCCGATTTGTTTTCCCAAATACTTTTGGTCATGGGACCTAGTCTGGAGCATGACATCTACCAGGAGGTTATAAGAAAACTAACCCTTTTTTTGCGTTGATGATTTCTAATGTGTTACAGTTGAAATTATCTCAGAGGGCTCTGTTTATTATTATAATTTCTAAGATATATTTTAACATGTAAAGAAAAATTTGCAAAATTTCCAAAAACAACTCCAAGGTATCCATATTTTAAATCTGTAGCCATAATACTACCCAGAGTTATGAATAGTTCACATATTCTTTCCCTGTGACAATATTCGCTTTGATAAAAGAACATAGGAAGCAAGCCATAAGGATCAGAAGGAGTCTTGAAATAGCCATAAATAACTCAATAGCAGTGCATCAAAGCAAACATGCTCTCAGAGAACAATGGTGAAGATAATGGTCACAAGACTGAGACCAATCACAGTTAATCACCTCTGTCTACTTTAAAAAGCAGAGGCTGAAAGTGCCATGCATCAGAAGATGAAGGCCAGAAGCAACAAGCCAATGCAAAGTTGGTACAGGAACTGTCAAAGTAATGTATAAAAAATTAAAAAAACAAAAACAAAAACAAAACTACCCTTAAGTACTGAGAGGTGATAAAGGCATGGATCAGTTGATAAAGCAAGCCTGAAAACTGAATAATACAATGCTTTTCCCTATCTTCCTTTGTTTTCTATGATCCATAGAAAACTGCTGGCATTTTTGCAAGCAAAAGATTTAGTTTGTTAAACTGTGGAAAATATTTGTCAAAAATCAAGACGTTGGATTAGTAAGGCCAGGAATTAGAGAAGGTTAACCATGAAGCAAATGAATTTCAGGTTGGATGCCCTTTGCTTTCACAGTTCCTGCCAAGGCCCCACTCAAAGCTATGCATTCTAGCTTTCCTTCTTTTCAAATACCCACAACCTTCCACCAAACTGCTTCAGGCTACTCGAAACTTGCATCTCCCTTTGGTTTCAGTTCTGACTTTTCTAACACTGAAGGGGCCAGTACAAGTACCTGTGACAGGGATGGCATGATAAAGTGTATTTTACAAGTGTTTTGTCCCATCGCAGGCTCTCACACATAACTGCCTTTCAATGCCCTGTAATCTATCTTACATGTTTTTTTTTCTTCTTTTTTTCTTCTCCGTCTTTCTTTCTTCCCTTATTTTGGTCAGCTTCTATGGCTCCCAAATATAGCCCTTTCCTCAAAGCATCAACTTTCATTATCAATTCTTTCTGCCACTTTGAGACTTATCCCTTTCCTGATTTGTTAACAGGTGTACAACTCAGCCATACCTTCCTCAATAATCCTAGAGCCATTCTGCAAAATTCATTCAAGAAATAAGGGCTTTATTCTATGGTGATATCTTGCTTGCAAAAATAAAGCTTGTCTGAAGATCAGAGGATGGAGCTTATCACTAGCAAAAACTTAGAGATCTGGAGGTCTGTACAGACAGACAGGAAATGAGATGGCTGGGCAGAAACAATAAGTGAGATGGCTGGGTGGAGAGAGAAGATAAGTGGGAAGAAACAGGAATTCACTCTCTTTCCCTGGGAAGATAATGAGGTGAAGCCCTGCCTGCTGCTGGGGAGTCTGGTGGAAGTTCCTGGCCTTTGGGTCTTGAGTTGCAACTTTTGTTCTCTCCTCTCCATTACCTTCCCCTCTCTTTCCCTCCCCACCCTTTCTGGTGTTCTCCATATTTTAATTAAATTCTCCTGCCTGTTCACTTAACACTCTAAGCTGTATTCAGTAATTGTGTCTTCAGACTTGTCTTATCCTATCTGGTCTACAATCAAATACTTTGGATGGGGCAGTTTATAATGGCTTTGGCTTGCTCCTTTTTCTCTCTGATCTCTCAACATTTTCCTCTGTATCTTACTCCTGGTTTTTATTATTTAGACCATTTAAGACCTCCATTTACATTTGTGTGCTTTCCATGGGAAAGTGGAAGTATAATGTCCATAAATTACAAAGCAAAGAAGGCCTCTGGGACATATATCAGGCTCCTTTTGCCAATCCTTTGCCATTAATTGGTGTATTAACCCCAAGAATGTAACACCTCTCTCAACTTTTGTTTCATCAGAGCCCAGTGCAGTCACTTTCACTTCTAGTGACAGACTAGAATAAAGTCACTCTTGCCTATTTAGACTTTTGGGGGACTACTATTCTAGACAATATGGACACCAGCTCTTCTTACAAGGCTTCAGCGATGTACCCATTTCTAATATATGAGAATGCCTTTCTTTCCATGGAGTTGTCAATCTCGATCGTCTACCTCATTCACTTCCTTTCTGTGCTCACTTAAATCTATCTGCTATCCCTAACAGTAAATAATTATCTTATTTCACCACAAACCTGTTTTTGTTTTCTTTCTCTTTTTTTCATTATAATCAGTAATTCTTCTATTTGTCATCTGCCTACTGACTGATTGGTTCCTCTATTAGACTGTATGTTTAGTGATATCAGAGACAATGTTTAATTTGTTCACTGTCTTAACTTTTAATCTCTGGTATTGACTACAGTCTATAAAGGCACAAAGTATCACTTTCAAATATCTGCTGATTCAAATTCATCAATAATTATCAATCCCAGTCATAGTATTCACAATCACTGATATTAGAAAGCTTTGGTATTTTGTGATTGGGATTATAGGCATCTTGAGTGGCAGTTGTGGCATGCTGGTCACACAGGGTTCACTCCCAGGCATGGAGATGTCATTATTGAGATAAGCATTAGAGGAGGCCAATTCTGTCACTTAGTTCTTATGGACAATAGGCTTGCCATGATTTGAATGCCATACCTTCCCATATGCCTAGTTTGTAAGTTTTTCTAATGTGGTAGTGATCTTAAATGGGGCTTTTAGGAGTTCATCAAGGCCATCCGTTTATGACCGGGTTTAGTGTTCTTAGATGAGTGGCTCAAGTAATCCTATTTGTACTTTGCTTCCAGAGTGCAAAAGTGAAGTAAGAAGGCACCATCTATGAGAAAGAGGTTCTTTATATACACAGCCTGCTAGTGACTCATTCTTGCTCATCAGTGATTTCAAAATCATTTATGTACTACGAACTTCACCGGATTATAAACTGCCCCATCCAAAGTATTTGATTGTAGACCAGATAGGATAAGACAAGTCTGAAGACACAATTACTGAATACAGCTTAGAGTGTTAAGTGAACAGGCAGGAGAATTTAATTAAAATATGGAGAACACCAGAAAGGGTGGGGAGGGAAAGAGAGGGGAAGGTAATGGAGAGGAGAGAACAAAAGTTGCAACTCAAGACCCAAAGGCCAGGAACTTCCACCAGACTCCCCAGCAGCAGGCAGGGCTATTTTCTGAAGCTTATTGGGAATAAATGTAGAAAAGTGCCTTATCTACTTCCAAGCTTAGTCCCGCAGGAATTCTCCCCTTAGGATTATTTGTGCCAGAGTTGAATACACTGCATGATTCTCTTTACAGAAAGGCTGGCATTTTTCCTCCCAGAAACTTTTGGTTTTATAAAAATTTGAGCAAAGGGTATATATGCTTTTGTCACCCTTTTGATAGCTTTGTGGTAAGTCTACACTGATATTAGGTAAGGGTTTCCTATGGAAAATATATGGGACAATTGCCTAATTTTAATTTCATTGGATAATGTGTATCTGCCTTAAAAATTAAACCCAGACAATAGGAGAAGGCAGAAGTCACTTGTTAGTAAAAGAGTACAGTCATATTCAATATTCAGTAGAGTCACTATTAAGAAATGTAAATACATATGATTCAAATTCAGAGAAGGGAAGGAAAAAGTGGAATGGAAGAAGGAAGCTCTTAAAGAAAGGTGGAAATCATATGTAGATACAAGAGAAATCATTGCAGAGAAAAAGCCCTATGGCTGCCAGCATACCTCACACAAGACAAAAGTTCTCAGGGGAGTGCAGCGAGAAAGGTTGACCTTTAGACATATGTAGACTAGGTATTAACAGTAAGTTATTAAAAGGGAAAAAGCTGCAGTGGATATATTTATGCCACTCAAGTGTCTTTTCAAGTGTCCACTTTTGTGTTTTTCTTCATGATGACAAATTTGAGCTCTCTAAATTTTATTTATGTTCTTACTAAGTTGACTTTATTTTAAAGGTGATACAAGAAAATATTTATTCACTACTTAGCCTAAGGATAGCAGTTTCACACGAATTTAAAATTATCTAACTGAAACATGCAAGGGGTTACCCTTTTCAAAGTATTGTCAGTGGCAGAGAAGAAAGTTTCTTTTTCAAAAACTTTAACCATTATTAATTTAAAAATGTTCAGTTCAACCATAATTTATGGCTGAGAATGTATAAGCAAACAAACAGGCAAACAAAAGATAAACAAACAACCTAGTTGTGCAATGAATCAACTTAAAAATAGTTAAAAATGTATTTGCTCCTTTTGAATCTGTTCTAACGTTGTCTAGTGATTCCACTGTAAGCCATATGAAGTGGACTTCGAAAAACAGAAGGAATTTCCTAATATAAGTGTAAAATCCCCTATGTAACTAATAATGCTAGATTTTAAAATCATATCCAACAAATGAGAACAAAAAAATCTTCCAATCAGTTTCTTTTGGCCTTGTGTGATTTTAAAGGGCTGTTCATCTAAAACATTTTGTGGATAATAAAATACCTACACTGATCTCACATAAAAATAATATACTCAATTGCTAAATAATCCTGTTCCTAATAGTATATTCTCTTAAGATGCTATCCAATTAATTAAAGTACATACTTATCTGCTGCTTAAGTAAACTCCCCAGAGAATTTTAAATTAATTTGCAATAGATGATTTTAGAGCAAGTAAGATATGTTCCAATCTCTTTTTAGGTCACTCCCCCTCTTACTAGTTCATGTGTAAGTATGAAACTTAGTTTATATTTTGTCATTTTTTTCTACCCAGTACCCTTCAAAATGTATGTGGCAGAGCTGGGGGAATGAAGGGAGAAGGTCCTCTCCAATGCAAACCATGACTGATTTTCAAACAGTTGGGTATGTGTATTAAGGAATCAAGGGTAAAATGGTTGTTACAATTCTAGGTACTTAAAAACTGCTTACCAAGAAGCACTTTCTCCTCATCTGGGCCCACAAGTAGACTAAAATCAGGTGGAAATGAGTCATCTCTACTTCGTGTGTCATGTCTCCATTTCTTTTGGATACCTCTCCATGCATCTTGTTAATCACTCCAGAAAGCAGGGAATCAGTCCTAGAAACCTCTCATCCCCCAATAAGGACAAAGTTTTGAAGCTAACAATGACTAATGCATCTTATGGATTTCTACAGTGCTCTGTTCTAGATCTCCAAAAAGTATGCAAAGGTTTCCAGTTGTTCTAAACCTGCAGTCACTCTGAAGTCCAAGAACAACAGAGTTCTCAAGACAGACCATCCATAGATGACCATAATTATCCATGAGGGTGAGGCTGGAGCCTGGAGCATGAGTGCTCATCACCTGAAAATAAGGTAGTCTCCCAATCAATAAGGATGGCTTTCAGTCACTTTGCAAACCTAGAACTGACACGATCAATAACCATATCACACCTGTCAAGGTGTTGGACAAACCCAAGTAAAAATTTCATCAAGTTTACCTTAGTACCAGGGATAGAACCTCGTCTCACTGCCAGGGTCTCCACAAGAAGACCAAGCCACACAACTCTCATCCACATGCAGAAGGCCTAATTCTGTCCCATGCAGGCTCCCCAGCTGTTGGTTCAGAGTCCACGGTCTCCCAGGAGCTCTGGTCAGCTGTCTCTGTGGGTTTCCCTATCATGATCTTGGCCCCCTTTGCTCATATCCCCCCTCATTCCCCTCTTTGACTGGACTTCAGGAATCTGGCCCAGTGCTTGGCTGTGAATTTCTCTATCTGCTTCCATTAGGTACTGATTGAAGGTTCTACGATGGTCACCAACCTAATTCCAGGAGAAGGCCAGTTCAGGCATTGTATCCGTGGTGCATGATCTGGCTTTGTGGAACCCATTCACTATGGTAGGATGCCCTGCTCCACCTTGATACAACTGGGAGGAGCTTTGTCTTGCCTTAACTTGATAGGCCAAGCTTTGTTGATTCTCCATGGGAGGCCTTACCCTTTCTAAGGAATGAATAGGGGGTGGGATGGGTAGTGAGAGGAGGAGGGGAGGGAGGGAGGGGAACTGTGGTTAGTATGCAAAATGAATAAAAATTTAAAAACAGCAAAAAATATGTATCCCAGTAAACCAATAAATTTATTCGGTTATGTACCGGAATGTGAGTGACTGCAAATCAGTCACATCTTTGAAAAGTATCTTTCTAGCATGGAGAAAGACTTCCTACCTTCTATTTATTCCAGTAGCTGCTGAGCAGAGTCCATGTGCAGCTGGGGCAGAATTGCATGAAAGTGAAAAGCAGGTAGAAGAGGGAGTAATCAACATCTCATTGTGACCTTTCTCACTGTCTTCTGTGAGGGGCTGTCAGATCCTGACTTCTCCTTTGATAAGTCACATATGTTAAGTTGAAGATTATAAGGGCTTTTATGCATGGAGGACAGTATTCCATTCCCTCACATCAGTCTTACTTAATTTTGACTTCATTTTGCATACTTATTACTTTTAACCCCAATTCTTCCGCCTTTAATTCTAAAGCGAATATCAGTATCCCAAAGAAAACTGACGCCATTGATACTCTGTATCTTTTTCTCTTCCCAAGTCACATTTATTAAGCCTTCTTTTTCTGCTTTTCATTGTTATTCTTTAGTGGCTGTAATGGGATGGTGTCTGAGCCTAGGGGCTTTTTGTATTTCTACAGCCAGGACTTTTACCCTGAAACTCCAGTTATGTGACCATGGGCTGAAGCAATAAGGATTCAGGAGGGTTTCAGAAGACAATGGTCAAAAGAAACAAATTTGTTAGACAGGAGTAATAAATTTAGAGTTATACTGCATGATGAATATAGTTAAAAACAATATATTGTTGAAACTTTCTAAGAGAAATGTTATAAAATGATAAAGTTGTAAGGTAATATATGTTACCAGTATGATTTAGCCATACATATGCATGTATGTACATGGATATAGATATTAAAATATCATCTTATTTGTTATAAATGTAATTTTATCAATCAAGAAAAGAATTTTATTTTATTTTATTTTATTTATTTTTGTTTTTCGAGACAGGGTTTCTCTGTGTAACTTTGGAGCCTATCCTGGCACTTGCTCTGGAGACCAGGCTGGCCTGGAACTCACAGAGATCTGCCTGCCTCTGCCTCCCGAGTGCTGGGATTAAAGGCGTGCTCCACCAACGCCCGGCAAGAAAAGAATTTTAAAAATTAAAATATAGTGACTATGATAATATTCCAGACTACAAGGTACAATTAAGACTGAAAATTCTGGAAGATCTTCTGTTAATGTCACTTTACATTCGGAACTAAAATGATAGTTTTATTTAAATATGACCAAATAATAAAAGCATAAAGCTAACAACAGAGTAAGTAAAGGCTAGATTAGTGCTTGTGGGTTCTTTTGGGGGGCAGGCCATTGACTATAATCCAAGTGGTATTGTGGTGGTATGTAGGGACTTTTTTAGTGGGAAGAAGCAGCATATAAAATTACTGATATAGATTGCAATGATAACAACAGTAAGCTTACTATGTGGTGGTTTGAATAGATATGGCCTCCACAGGTCCATGTGTTTGAATGTTTGGCCTATATAGTGAGTGGCACTACTAAGAGGCATGCCTTGTTGGAGAAAGTGTGGAAAGTTTGTTGGTGGAAAGTGCCACCATGGGGGCAGGTTATGAAGTCATATATTCTCAAGCGATACCCAGTGTGAGATACAGTTCATTTCCTATTGCCTTCAGATCAAGATGTAGAACTCTCAGCTACATTTCCACCACTGTCTTCTTGCATACTTCCATGTTTCCTGCCATGATGATAATGGACCAAACCTCTGAACTGCTAGCCAACCCCAATTAAATGTTTTCCTTTATGGAGTTGCTATGGTCATGTTTTTTTGTTTTTTGTTTTTTGTTTTTTTTCAGTGCTACAGCATACTAAGAATAGAATATCTCATAAAATTTGAGTGTACATTTAAATTTAATGACTTAATAGACACATAAGATCAGAAAATTTAAACATCAACATTTTAATAGACTTGCACAAGGCATTATAAAATAAATCTTAAAATAATTGCAATACAATTACATTGTCTTATGCCACTCTAATTTAGATATGCTCTACTTTGCAAATTGCCACTCATATATTATTCATTTCTGCTCTGTCTTTGGAATTATAGGTTCTAAATAAAACTACTATAGAATAAATGGGAAATTGTCAGAGTCAATTGTAACACAACAAAAAATCAGATAAACAGAGGTCAAAAGGCTCCTTAATAAATACTCTTTAGTTTTTCTGAGCCCAGGACATCTGAAGGTGTTTGGATAAGATAGAAATATGGGTTGAGTATCTAATAATTTTCTTGAACTAAAGGGAGAATAATGCTTATCTTATAAGGAAATGACGTGTATATGTAAAGAATTATAGGCACTGGCCTGGGAGAGAAAAATAGTTTTCTCAAGGATATTATGTGAGGAGAGGACAACAAACCCTGAATGATGACCACAACTTAGCATCCAGTAGGAAAAACACATCCTGAATGATGGCCACTGATATAGCATGTAGCAATTCTGACTACATTCTCCTGCTAATCCTTTCTTCCTGCAAAAGTTATTTTATGTACCTGAGCACCTGAGGATGAACTTTATTTCAGGGATGATATCCCCCTCATTTTCTCAGGGCTGAAAATTTTTTTCTCACTGATCCTGTTTCCTTAATATTGTTTTTTGAAGTAGTAAATAGATATATTTGGTGTTGAAAAAAAACTCCATGGTTTAAATTATAAAAGAATCCTGTTCTTAGTTGATACTGAAATTCTCCGACTTAAAACCCCAATACTGACAACCCACCATATATATATATATATATATATATATATATATATATATATTTCAACTTATTTCTTCTTTTCAGGGCTGGGTTTTTGCCTGGCATGGACCAAATCTTGTACATGTTGTAACAGGTTTTGTGAGCTCATAAGTCCCTATGTCCTGTATTTCTAGATGCCACTGTTTCTTTGGAATCATTCACTCTCTCTGGCTCTTAAAAGTTTTCTAGCTCCTTTTTAGCACAAATCCTTGAGCCACAAGAGGAGGGGTTTGATGAAGAGTAAGTATTCTAAAGTCTTATAGTCTCTGTAGATTTTCCAGATGTTGGTCTCTGTTATTTCTCATCTACTCTGAGAAGTATCTCTGATGAGGGTTTAATCATGCACTTATCCATGGGCATAGCAATATATCATTAAGAGATATCTTATTGTTACCAGCCTACAGACTAATAGCATTAGGATTTCTCATAGGCCCATGACCTACCTGTCTACTCTCAGGTTCTTGGTCACTTTAGAAGTGTCAGGTATGGGTGGGTCTAATCTCGTTCTGTGTGCTTTAAATCCAATAAAAAAGTAGTTGGTTACTTCCCTAATATCTATGGCACTATTGAATGGCATGAGATATCAAATTGGGGCTTAGACAACAATATGGCGACTTCATTTTAATTCCTTTTATGTATGTGTATGATTTAGGAAGCTTGTAAGTGGCTCTTAGTTTCAGGCACTGGTGTAGTTTGTGCTTTAGTATTCAAGAGGCTCAAGGCCTAGTCCTTCATCTCCTTTTTGTTTAATAAACACAGTGTTTTCCATTTAAATCGAGGTTTTAGATTTTTCAAAGTAATTTCAGATAATCTCCTATAAAATAGTGAATCTGTCTTTTGATATCTTTATTTTGAAAATGAAGAATTAGAGACATATCTTAAATAATCTGCACATAAATTACCTGGCAAGTAGTCAATAGCCCTGGTATTAGTCTTATTTTGAGACATATATCATAGACATTTTATAAGTGAGAACAGGAGCACTAATCCACTAGTACCCACGAAGAACTATGTCATAGTAAAGGGGTTATATTATTGATAGGTATTTATATAGGACATTCTTAAACCATTATTTCATGGTACTATGTATGTTGCTAAAGGAGAAAAAAAGTTAAGCACTATTTAATAGAGGATGAGGAAAAGGTCAGTATCAAACATTCTAAAAGCATATATGTTCTTATCAAAATATGACTTGTCTCTCCTGTAAGAACAGTATAAATGGAATGACTTCATTGAAGTAAGAACCATGTTTAATCATTGGGAAATGGCCTATGCCTGGAAAAATACGTAATTTCCTAAGTATTGTTTCTAAAGAAAATCTGTGAAACTCAAGCCCAGAAAAGTTTCCCAAAAGTAAATGGTTTTATAGTTCATATTGCCTAGGAATAGCAGCTGACAGAGTGATCACAAGTCATCATTGTGGTCTGTGATGTGATGTCCCAGTGTAGTCAGAAAGAGAAAATGAGGATCGATAATTGTCCTCACCCTGGAAGTTACAGCTACCTATCTTAATGGCAAAATGGAATGCTATGATTCAGAGACATTTATCTTTAATTTGTGTAGTTTTACTTATCAGAATCCTTTAAACTCAGTTGATGGGAAGTGGAGGCACATCCAAAGCAAAATTTACAATAAAGCTTCCTAATAAGCCACGAGTCACAAAAAAAAGAAGAAGAAGAACAATTATGTTAGGCAAATGTCATGCCCCAAGTCTTTGTGTTTTAGTAACTGCAGGTAAATATTTAAAATTTGAACACTGGTTGATTTAACAGGAAGAACTCTCAATTCAATAGAAAATAACAACAGTTGCTTTAAAGCTGATCTAGTTACACAAGGAAAATAATCACAACCAGGCATCAATTCTACAAGACACACCAGAACATTTGTTCAAGTTTAGTCTAGATAGTATACAAAGGTATGTACAGAAGGAAAACACAAAGACATTAAGGAGAGTTGCAAGCAAGATCAAACCATAACAATCACTTGGAGGAGCTGGTAGGAAAAGTTACTATGCTCATCTCCTAATCCAATGCTAACTGTTAACCCACTTTTTAATTTTCAAAACACATCAAATTTAAATGTATATCACGATATAAGAAATTGAACTAAATTAAAAATCAGCCAGTTCTCAAGTGCGCCTATCAAAGCTGTGATGCTCTCTAAGGATATTGTTAATGAACTTTAAGAATGGAATCATGTCAGGGCCTTGCATGGCCTTTCAGTTATGCATATTTAGTTCTTTAAAAACAACCTGAATGCTGGATTAGGCATCCTGAAATGATATAATGTTCATTCCAAATGATTTTAAAGGTGTACATGAACAGGCATCTCTCCGAATTATTCCTAGAGTTAGAGCTGTTTGAAAAGAGGAAAGGAAATGACAACATGCTTACAAATAACCTTATTTTACTATTTCTTTTACCTACTGCTGTGTAGAAGAATATGAACCATACTACTGGAGTATAGTACACATTAGCAAAATTATCAAAAAATTATTTAATGATTATGCGTTAGATTCAGACCTTGCCTCATGCTGCAAGGTTTGCTTTTTTTCCCTTTTGGCAAAAAAGGAGCTGCTATCTGTCTTCACAGCTTGAAAATATATACATAAACACTATAAGAAATATAATGAGGTATAAGGATGAAAAAGCCTGGAATTTCAAGTTTCGTGAAGAAAATAAGCTATATGAACAAAAGTTGATATCAGCACACAAATGTTATTTCTACAACTTCTATTTTTATTTCTTCTCAAGAGTTGAGAAACTAAGTTGTAAACTATAAACTATTTACTTGCACAAATCAAAACGCATATTTTTCAGCCAAGGAATGATGAATATTACCGAGAAAATAATTACACTATGTATTTCAACGTACCTAAACTTAAACATTTTAATTACATATTGGATTGTATGTAATTTTCCCAGGCAGTAAAGGTGTAAAAATGGTCTTCAGTACATGCAGTACTAGGGCATGGGCCATAGTGATAACACACTTACAACAATGTTTGGGATATAACACATGTTAAATAAGTATTTTTTCTTAGAGAATAGGCTTTTGGTGTTGTAGACATGAGTGACAATTCTCTGTGGAATCCCTCCTTGATGTCTTATGAGCAGACATTCATGGAAGACATCAAAGGTAGTGGATTGACATTTCCCAAGGAGCTTTGTCTTTTACAAAGCCAAAGTATGCAAGGGAACCACAGTGAATGCTAAGGCTATGACAGAGGGCATCATGCTGGTGCCTACGTAGCTAAGGAAAGGAAATTTTTTGAGATTGTAGTACTATTTAAAATCAAAATTCAGCCATAAAAGACAGAACAAGTTTGATATGAGGCTGAAAGGAAAAACTCCAAAATGATTGGAGCCTAATTCCTCATTAAGCCAGTGAGATACAAGCAGGAACAGATTTTAAACTGATTCATAATAATAAAGAAATATGACATTTCTTTCTTGCCATGTTGAAATGAGTCCCACCCACACTTCAACTCTTATTGTTTTCCTCTTCCTCTTTCCTTGCCCGTATCAAAGTGTAATCTTATCTACTACATTCTCCATTTTCTCTGAGACAGAAGCTTGATGTGGATGTCTACAGCACAGTGTTGGTATCATTTTGTCAATATTTGTTAAGTGCTAGAGAGAACAACAAAACTCCGGAGTTTGAGGAATTGTTCCATATGTGTTGTGCAGAAGAGTGCTTCATACAATTTGTCATCTAAGAGAGGAAGGACCAGAGGGAAGTGTACACTCTAGTGAGGCTCTCAGGGTGTAGTTCCAAGGCACTCACTTCAAACAAGTGGGGTTTTTTTTTTTTGTAAATATCCATGATACTTCAAAGTATTTATAAATTTCACATTATACTACAAAAATTCCAAGTATTCTTCCACATATCTACCACCATAATGGTCAAATAAAGCTAATGTATCAGGGGCAGATTGGTTTATCTTATGAATATGATACACCCCAATGGAGTTTTCTTAATAGAAATTATACTTCAGTTTGAAAGTATGCTTTCTTCCTTAAAAGTTTTGTTACTTTTCTTTAATTATAAAACCAATATGGGAAAGTATTTGACAAAGTGTAGACTATATATAATGTAGCACAAAAATGAAAGAAAACCAATAATAAAAATGCAGTAATCAATTAAGAGCATCATTGGTGATATTTTGCAAGCACATGTTTGACAAGTTCTTGTGCAAACTCTGCATGTCTTATTTCATATGCAGATCCTAGCCCCTATACTTTAGTTCTGTCTGCTTACCTTGGAGTACTTCAGAAATCTAAAACCTAGAAAGGGGATGGCACAGCATCTTATGTGAGGATGGAGAGGGATTATATTGTGGGTTGAATGGTTCAAAGGGGGGAAATGGTGGTGGTGGGAGAGAAAGGGAAGGAGTTGTTATAAATCAAAGGAAGGGAATGAGAACACTTCTTAGTAATTACTTGGTAATCCAACTAAGCAACATAAGGACTGAAGGAGATATTTTGCAAGAATACACAATGCAGGTCTTTGAAGCAATGGATTGTTAAAATCAAAATCCACCTCCATAGGAGCTGTTGGTTAAAGACATCCCAAAGCCCTCTAAAACAATACAGGCTCTTGCCATTCCTCTTGGTTACTCACATCAGAATGAGATAAAACCCTACTTCTATGGCTACCATATGTCTGAGAAGAATAGAAATGAAGCTGAAACTGAGCTAAAAGATGGCTCCTTGATGGCTTTTCTAAAAGCAATAAATGGTGCTATGCAAGCTGCTATGAGCCAAAGGCATTAATGGTATGACCCAGCTGTGAAGTCTATGAATTAAAATAGTATCCTGGCAGGAAAGATAGGCCCATTGGTGTAAAGTTGACACAACCATTATATGGGGAGAATCTAATATGTCTGCTTAGCTGAATTAACACAGCATTAAACCAATACCTATGTTTACAATTATAGACAAAGGCTGTTCTAAGTCATAAACAGAAAAAGCTTCCCCTTATAGTGACTCCAGGAAAAAGCAAAGACCCAAGGCTGTACATAACACTAAGAATAAAGGATTGTGAAATGTTCTTGATAAGACATTTATACCAGCCCTTTAGGTTCAGAGACATTGAAGAAAAGGCATAGAAACAACATAATAGTTACAGAAGGGGGAGGGGCTGCAACATACTATCATCTAAGCAAGACAGGGACATTGGAACAATGGACTCACAGCAGTGATGCATATTGACAATGGGTCCATAGAAGTCATGCCCTCCAAACAGCTATAGAGGAAGAAGGGCCCACAGGTACCTAACATATACATATACATATACATATACATATGCATATGCATATGCATATATATACATATACTATTCCTCTTTTGGCAACACTCAGATTCTGGGAGAAGGGGAGGCATGGTATCAATTTGTGTACCCATTGAAAAGGCGCTAATGACCAGTTCTAAATCCAGGATCACATAGGTAGCATTGATTAAATTTCATAGAACACACACACACACACACACACACACACACACACACACACACACACACACACACGTGTGTTGATACATACATGCACACACATACACAGAGAACATAAACAGGGAGATAGAGATTTGTAGGGATCAGGTGAGTAGGGTAGAAGAGAGATAGGAGGATAGAGGAAATGGGGAAAGAGCAAAAATATAGTGTACATGTATGAAAGTATATATAAAAAACAAAAATGAGAAACAAAATATAAAAGAACAAAACTTGCTAGTAAGAAGAAACAAAATATATTTGTTTGTATTTTTATGAGAACTGTTTTTACATGTTCATGTTCCTGTATGCACTGTCAGAGAATCAATGAATTGAGCTGTTTCATCACCATAAGGGATTTTTGCCACAGCATCCTTTATAGGTGTTACCTTCCTTTCTTTCCTCACACCATAGTAGCATCTTTTCTAATTTTCACTCCAACAGTTGTGTCTTTTCAGATTGTATGCAAGATTCTGGCTTTTCTATCAGCAAAAGGCCTTTGAGGAAGATTAAGTTGTATATAGCAATACTATGAGCTTTTTAATTGGCTGAGTGATACTGACACAGATGCTCTTCAGTGTTATATGGTTTACTGAATATTTACAAAAGAGCCATGTGTTCAAGACTTAGTCCCCAGGTTGATGCTAAGAGGAGGTGATGCTATTAGAAAGTGAAGCATACCTTTGTAGGTGGTGGGTCATGCAGGCTCTTGGGTCACTTGAGAGGAACTTGTTTTTTCTGCTTACCTATCAATGGGGTAAGTATTTATCTCCACAAGTCTCCTGCATAATACACATTACCACCTATGGACACAAAGCAACGAACCAGCCTGAGCTTTGACTAGAACCCCCACCCCAATTCAAATCCTTTTACTCTAATTCATCCGCCTTTCTCAGGTGTTTCATTACAGTGATGGAAAACTGCTGTACAGTTAATTTACATATATCTGGATTCCAAAGTATGGTTATCATAAGTGGCCTAATCATTAGGAGTGCAAGTTATATGTAGAAAAACCTATTGCATAGTGAAAGTGTATTTAAAATGTCTTATTTATTCAATATGATGTTATTAATTAATAAAATTATGTTTTAAAATATTACAAAGGCAGTTTTTAATCATTTGAAAATGTCTATCAATAATTCTTTAAATAACTACTGGTTTGGCACATTAAAATTTGATCCTACTTGCTTAAAAATGTATAGGTTCCTTTTGTATACCTTAATTATCTGAAGTATTGTACATTTAACATAGCAATAAGATATAAATGGCATACTATATTATACTTATCCACATATGTAAACTTCTAAAAACATGGAGTTATGTTTTACAAAGAGTAAAATGAGGATAAAAATATTTCTCTTTGTGCTATTCTGCATCTTAGGAATTTTTAAAATATTAAGCCATTCTGTCATTTTAAATTAAAGTTTTAAATAAAATGGTAAGATTTAGGTTAGATAAATGGCCCTATAAATAAAATGTAAAACCCCAAGTACAAAACGATAATAAGTTACTTTATAATTACACAATTAGTATGGCAGGGGATTGATTTATATTTCTTCTCCTCCCTCCTCCTCTCTCTGTGTGCATGAGAGAGAGACTTTAAAATTTAAATTTAAGAGACATAAACCTAATCAAAGCAGTACTTTTCTTTCTATGTGTGGCAGAGAGTACAAAAGCCTGATATTTCTGAGAAGATGCAAATTGAAATATCCTTTACTTTAAATTCAGAATAATTTTCTTTAAAACTTTTTCTGGCTGGAAAACAATTATTTAACTATGCTGGAAGGAAAGCATCGAAGGGACAAGAGGAGACAATAGTTGGGTATGCAATTATTACTGGCTGAATGTGATTATTAAAGGATCACTTTTAAAATGCTGAAATTCAACAACCATATTATTTTCTGTTCAGTCTCTATTCATGATAACTCAGAGAGGTTTGAATATCCCTATTAGTTAGTGACTGTAATATCTACCCTGCATGATACAATAAAACACATTCACTAGATTAATAGGTTTTAATTACTTGCTTAACTAATAAACATCTTCCAGTAGCACATTTCAATTTTATTATCATCGGTTCCCATCACTTTAATTTTTGCAATCTCCCTACACTTTACCACAGAAACTATTAAAACAAAAGAAAACATTAAATTGATGCAGATAACTAAGTAGTGCCTCCTTTCTTGACAGTTGAATTGCATACTACGTAAGCTTATTAATCTTTAGATCTGAGCTTTTAGTATTATCTTAATTATCATGAGATTATTTTTACATTTCATACGTAAGAAGGTATCCCTATGTGGTCACTTGCTAAGTTTCTTAATTCCTTTTGGAACAGTTACACTATTCTGACCTATATACCCATAGGTATATATAATTCTACAAATGAAATTAGTAAATTATGTTTTAAATGGAGCTAATATTTACCACTTCTATGGTGAACAGTAAACATTCATTGCCTTAGACATCGGCTGTGCTGTTTTGCACTTTTACCCATTTTAGTCTCCACAAAATTTTTCATAGTAGATAGTACACAGAAATCAAAATTTGGGCACAGTTCCTACGTTTGAGACCAGTGACAATGAAAGAATGTGCCATAAAGATTGTTCTGAAACTCACTGAGGTGAGTTTCAAGTATTCTTTCTATTGCCCATTGGAGCTCTCAGGGTGCACTCCAGGATGCTGAGTACAGTCATGTCGTCCTTGGCGTTTGTGGTGTAAGAACAATTTTTAGTGTGAGCTCATTTACTGAAACTCTGAGTCCATTAAGTCACAATCTTAGGACCTATCAACTGAGGAACTACAAACTTACAATGATCTATTTTAAAAGTATTATAATAAAATCTGCAACTAGCTGAAAATAATACTGAAAATCATTCACCTTTTGTCCAAACACTACATGAGTCTGTACTGTGAGGACTATTGCTTTCAGGGATCAGAGGAGGACCTCTTTGTTCTTGGCACTGGAAGGTGCTGGGGAACTGTTGATGGAAGACACAAGAGAAAATGGTTCCTCAGGAAAGTTCTGAAGCATGTTTAATTGTAGATGACTGTGGGCTGTCCTTTGCCTTCTATGTACTAGTACTCCACTACTCCCCTAACTGTCCTTGTCTTTGGTCAACCTTCCTCCTAGTTGTATTTGGTCTCAGGAAGACCGGATGAATAACTCTGTAGCTTAGAAAGAGAAAAAATAGTTCCAGGACACTATTTACCAACAGGTAGAATAGAAGGAAGAAAAGAAGAAAATTTCATTGTCAGGGGTAGACTGAGATTGAGCTCAGAAATGCATTCTGTGACCACAGAGAGCTTAAGTAGTTTTCTGGGGTCTTTATTTCCTTTTGAACATTACTAGCTGTAGGATACTGTAAGGATTATATATAGGGTATATAATAAGGCTCTTAAGTACATAGTTTGGAATCTAAGCCTCCAGGAGTGATAGTTGGTTATTTACTTATTAAAATAGGAAACAGTTCTAGAGTCATATCGCCTACAAAATAAATAGTATTGAAGGATAAATTACACAGTGTCTAAACAGCATAAAATGTAAATTTAGTTTAATTTGAAGTAAAAATACTAATATTCTATATATATATATCACATGAAATGAATCAAACCAATTATTTTTAAATTTTATTGAGAATTGAATTTGTCAAAATATCATTTATTTGATTCATAACAAATTTTCTGATCAATAACTTCCCTTTCTGGGTTTATTCAGAGCTCAAAAATATGGGCAAAAGTAAGAAGAGTTTAGTTAATTTCTTAGCCATGCAAAAATTTGAAGAAAGTCTCCATGGAATTACAGACTGCCTTCAGAGAGTGAGGAAGCATCCCTGATTTCTGATGCTTATTACAAAAAGATGTAGAGTAGTGAATATTTTAACAGAAACATTTTTTAACTAGGTCACTCAGGACTGCAACAGATGCAATCGTGTTCTTTCATGGCATTATTTTCTTTAAAATAGCAGTAAGACTTCCCCCATTCTCTTTAAAGGGCAAATAGAATGCAAGGCAATAAAACAAAGTGATGAATCCCCAAAGGAAAATATTCAGTGAAACAAAAAGCTAAGGTGAACAAGCAGTAATTTCTCATTACTTTCTGTTATCTAGACTATGTAATGAATGGGAGTTCCTTAACTAGAACAAGCAAGTTTTCAGATTAGAGAAATATTAAATTAGTGGCATAGCAATGGAAAAGTCATTTTAAAACCCATCTTTGATCACATACTACAAAAAGCTGAAACCTGTAGCTTTATTTTCAAAATATGTTGACAACACAGTAACTATAGTAAATATTTCTGCAAATTAATAAGAGACAGCAGATGCAGATTTATTTCCAACTAAGGTGTTATCTATATTTTCCTTCACATATTATGGCTGTATTTTATTTAGCTTGCTCAAATCAATTCTTTTTTGGCCTGATAATATGATTCTGTGAAATAAAACTTCATGATGGTACCTCCAGAGAAACAATGACAGACAAAACACAAACCAAGAGAAGACATGCTGTGCAGTGCAAAGGACTCAATTCTCCTCAGGTTGCAGCTAACAAAACAATTGGAGTAACAGAAAAGTGATTAGGCTTTAAGTATATTTAGAAAAGATATGACTTATGAAACACTGGCCATTTAAAAGAATATCCAATAGTTAAGAACATAAGAACATCAAAGTGAAATCCTTGTGGTAATCATGACCACATCATCTATGTTGCCTATTTTAACACAACTGCAACAAAAATAAAAATAAATAAAAACCAGAACACTATCCTTCTAACACAGATCTTAAGCTGTTTCCAAATTGCAAGAGTTGCAGAAGGACATCAGCTTTGGTACACTCCCCCTAGAACTGGTGTGCTTAAGTTTTCAGTGCAGGGGCTATGAATAATCAGACACATCCTTCTTCCCCAGATCTGGTAGGATTAAAATGTTACTTAAGACCCAAGCTTTCTTCCAATACAACTTCCGGTTAATCTCATTAATGAACTTCAAAATTCTATCTGAATGGAAGGATCTTTCTGAGTACAGGATTACCCACAACAACCTTGTACCAAGTTGGCAGGCTTAGATCAGTTTGTAATTGTAATTGAACCTGGAAGTGAGTAATTATATGCTGAGCTGTTTTGAGTTTAATTCCATTACAAAACAGGTATTTGAAAGGATGAGAATCTAAAGGAAACAAATCTTGAGTAAAGATTCAATTCTCATTAACTTTCTGTCTAACACTCTCCCACCAAAGGGAACTCTTGATTCTTGGTGTCACAAAAGAAAATCAGGGGCTTACATGTAAGAAAGGTGCAAAGTATTTCATTATGTAAATTTTTAATGCTCCCAAAACTCTTGAGACTTTGTCTACAATCAGAGGTAAAAGTGGAGATGGATTATTTAAAATGAAATGTTTCAAAAAGAAAAGTAACCAAAATACTTATATACATTTAAAAATCCATAGTGTCACATGACAGCAACAATAATTAAATTTCATAATTTATTTCATAAGTAAAAAGACTGAGAGAAAATAAATTCCTTAGACAAATTATCATAGTATAATGCATATGATTAAAGGCATGACACTCAGATTTCTAATTTAACAAAGACTAAAATACTATTTGTGCAGACATAAAAATGCAAGCTTCATATGTTCTCCTAGGGCACACATCTTTCAGGGTATACAACATTAATCAAAAAATATTTAAAATAATTAAAAATAATAATCCTTGCAACACATTATTATATATATGAATATATATATAATTCAGCAAAAGTGTTAAACTTTGTATGCATATTATTCTTCTCAAAAAAATTCCTAATTCCTGCTATTGGCAATCCTTCTTAACATTAAGACAGCCACATTCTTAGCATCTAACAAAAATCTTTAGAGCAAAGGAAGAGAACATGTAGTTTAACCTTCTGAGCAGAGAAACAAAAATATAAGACCTGTAAGTTTAGAGAAATTTTCTTGAATTATCCATCCATCCATCCATCCATCCATCCATCCATCCATCCATCCATATGTACTGATTTCATTCTTTTGGCATGTATTACATTATTCATACAGGAGATGTTCTCCTTTTTTAAAAAATTGAAATCACAATCAAATATATTGGAGGGGGCAATACATATTAGAATAAGCTCTTATATCATCTTTTTATTATTTTATCCCTGGATTTCACACAGATTAATTTCAAAAAGAATATGTATGATACTTTCCACTTTCTCTTCTAAGAGGTTCCCTGTGGCTTGATTTATGTTGATGTCTTTTATCCATTGGGATTTAAGTTTTGTGCATGGTGATAGACAATCTATCTTCTACATGCCAGCATCCAGTTATGCCAGCACCATTTGTTGAAGATGCTCTCCTTATTCAATTGTATATCTTTAGCTTCTTTGTCAAAAATCAGCTATTCATAGGTATGTGGGTTAATATCACAGATTTTAGTTCCATTCCATTGGCCTATCTGCCTATTTTTGTGCCAATACCAAGCTGTTTTCAGGACTATAGCTCTACAATAGAGCTTGAAGTCAGGGATGGTGATGCCTCCAGAAGTTTCCCTATTGTACAGGGTTGTGGTCCCCCAGAGAAGGGGAAAGGGACAAGATCTCCTGAGCAAATTGGGAGCATGGGGGGAGGGGATAGGGAGCTAAGAGAATGAGAAGAGGAGGAGGAGTGAGGTGGACATAAAAGAGCAGGAAGTTTGTGTAGGGGGAAAGAATAGAGGAGAGCAAAATAAGAGATACCATCAGAGAGAGAGCCAGTATACATTTAAAGAGAAATCAGGCACTAGGGAAATGTCCAGAGATCTACAAGGATGACACCAAATAACCATCTAAGCAACAGTAGAGAGGCTATCTTAAATGCCCTCCCCTGATAATGAGATTGATGACTAACTTAAATGCCATCCTAGAGCCTTTATCCAGCAGCTGATGGAAGTAAAAACAGATACCAACAGCTAAACACTGAACTGAACTGGAATCCAGTTGAAGAGAAGGAGGAGTGATGAGCAAAGTGGACAAGACCAGGTTGGTGAAACTCACAGAAACAGCTGACCTGCCCAAGTGGGAGCTCTTGGCCCCCAGACTGATCACTGGGAAATCAGCATGGAACTGATCCATACCCCATGAATGTGTGTGTCAGTGAGGAGGCCCCAGAAATCTATGGGGCCTCTTGTAGTAGATCAGTACTTATCCCTAGCATAGGAATGGACTTTGGGAGCCCATTTCACATAGAGGGATACTTCCTCAGCTTAGACATATGGGGGAGGGCCTAGGCCCTATCCCAAAGGATATGACAGACTCTGAAGATCCCCATGGAAGACCTCACTCTCCTTGGGGAACAGAGATTGTATGGGATAGGTAGGTTGTTAGTGGGGGACAGGGAAGGAGGGGAAGGAGAGGGAACTGGGATTGACATGTAAAACAATCTCATTTCTAATTTAAATAAAAATGGTTAATAAAATAAAAAGAAAAAAAGAATATGTATGATGACAATGATGTACTAATATTGCTTTACTAAACATGTGCAGTACCTACATTATGTATCTATTGCTGAGAATCACACATATGGGAAAACAGACATTGACAACAATTACATGTGCCCTATGTGCTGAGTTTTACTGAGAAGTGTCCAATCTGCTGTCTTGCTTAGAGGTGTTTCCAGTATAAAATGTTATCTATCTTGAGATAGAATTGATCAACACGCATAGAATTAATCTATCCAAATGGTTAAGTTCAAACCCATTGCAATAAACTTTAACATACTGGAATAAGTCATTCCCTCAAGTAAAAGTAGCTTCAAATATTTTTAGGTAGGAAAGTCACAGTATTTCAAGAATAGTAAATAAAAGCAGAGATTGCAATCTGAGAAACAAATCTCCAACAAGAAGGCAAACTTTATTCATTCATGTGAGTTCTGCTTAAAATCCTTAAAATATACTATATTTCTTCTAAAATTTAGGCATTTGCTTTTAGAAAGTATGTGATTTTATCAGTAAGATGTAGCATGTTGATGTTCATTATTATTAATTTTGCTTTCACTTTATTATAATTATGAAAATCCTTTAATCTATTGTTTCACAGATATAAAACAAATATGACATAATACCATTTTACAAAATACATTTTACAAAATCTCCTAAAACTAGAAAATAACAGTGTATATTAGCTTCAGGTATTTAAACACTTCAAAGCAATTTAACTGTTCTGTTTATAATTGTAATTTCATAGTTTCAACTGTATCATTTGAGGTGAAATTTCAAATTGTTTTTTAAGGCAAAATCATGCAATGATACTTAGTAGCTTTACATTTTTACTATTTCTTTTTTGGGGGGTTGAGGTAGGGTGTTGCTCTGTATCCTTGGTAGCCTGAACCTCATCTGTAGCCCTGTCTAAACTAAAACTTAAGGCAGTCCTCCTGCATCTGCATCCCAGATGTAAGATTACCTTCATGAGCCACTATGCATAGCTAAGAAATTGTAAAATAGTATCTGATAAGTATCTCATTCCTTTAATTGTACTTACCTAGGAAAACATAATAAAACAACCCCACATGAATTCCATCCTTCTACTAAATACCATGTATAATGTGCAGTTTATGAAGTATTTAAGAGTAATAAAATTTTGTTCTACTGTGTAAAGTCTCCTAGACACAAAAAGGAAAAATATGGTATGTATTCTCTTATGTGTGGATGTAAGCTTTTAAGCATTTGATAGGTATACTACAATCCTTATAACTACATGTACAGGGAGTACATGTATGATAGGCTACGAGGGGAGGATCTCCCATTAAAGAGAAAATAAAATGCAGTTAATGGAGAGATGAGGGTGGGGGATACCAGCGTGGGAAGATTAAAAGGAGAGGGGAGAGAAGAGGGGTCCTAAGGGAGAGAATATGGAGGACAAAATAGAAACCTAGAAGTTTTTAAATATATGCATATAAAAGGAGTCTAAGTGGAGTCACTGAATAATGAGGGAGACAATGTCTCACTAAGATAAGCATCATTTTTGCCACCAACAGAAACATCCAGGGCCAGGTATGTGTTGCATCTAATTGAGTTGTCTTCCAGACACATCAGGACTGTCACATATCTGAATTCATGAAGACTGGCAGCATGCACAGGGCCTGCAGAGGTTCCAGACAGATTGGGTCCCAGTGGTAAGAGGGGGAAGGAGACACAAGACCCCATCATTAACCAAGAATCTGTCTTCAATTGACATCATCTTGTAGAAGAATTCATTGTCATCTCACTAGAAATGTTAACCGCATTTAGGGCAGTCCCATGCCCAGCAGTAGATGGCTAACACAAAATGAACAAAATTGTATTTTTGTAGCATTTTTCTAAAAATTTTTTGAGGGGGGCATTTTCAATTTATCGGTCTTTTGCTAATATATTATGGTTCCTGATTTTGTGTTTTTATGAGTTTTGTTTTTCTTGTGTGTTTTTTTATTTGTTTTATTTTTTAAATATGGTTTGTTGGTTTTATTGCTTGCCTGTTTGTTTTCTAAAAAGAGAGAAAAAGAAGATACAGAGCTGGTGGTGGAGAAGTGGTGAGACTCTGGGAGGATTTAGGGAAGGGAAACCATACTCAGAATATATTGTATAGAAATTTATTTTCAATAAAAAAGAAAACTTAAAGGATACCATTTCACATCTATCATGCTCTAATTCACAATAAATTCAGTACATGATATATTATTAACAGTGACTGAAAGCAGCCAAATAGAAACTAGTGAAAGCATGTAAGAGCTCAGACCTGGCAAGTTTCACAGGTGTTAGTGAGTGGCTTCTGCTCTTGAATCAGTCTGAACTCTGCAGCTTCTACCATGATGTCTAGAAGAAGAGAACTCAGTAGGCAGAGGTTGCAGCTCCATGGGGAAGCATGTTCTCTGCATCTGCTGAACTCAGCCTAATCCTGGCATCAAGACCAAACCAAATAAGACAAGAAAAAAGAAACCCACTGGGTGGTGCTGGAGCATGCCTGTAACCCCAGCACTCGTGGCAGAGAGGCAGAGGCAGGAGGCAGGAGGCAGGAGGCAGGAGGCAGGAGGCAGGAGGCAAGAGGGAGAGGCTAGGGGGATCTCTGTGTGTTCCAGACCAGCATGGTCTATGGAGTGAGCTCCAGGACAGCCAGGGATACACACAGAAAACCTGTCCCAAAAAACAAAAAACAACAAGGAAGGAAGGAAGGAAAGAAGAAAAGAAGGAAGGAAGGAAGAAAAGAAGGAAAGAAGAAAGGGAGGAAATGCTCTGTACTCAATAATAATATTCAATCTCTGTATAAGAAGAGAATGAAATCCATAGCCTTTGTCTAGGAACGCATCTCATTTTCCCCCATTGATAGCCATTACCAAGTTTTACAATATTTGACATCTTGCCTCACCCCATATGTGTGCACACACATAAGTCCATTGTTTTGGAGACATTTTCATTTCCTAAACAATATTTGAAATGTTCTGATAAACTAAAACATTGAACATTATTATGTTATACAATAGCTGAAAAATTCATATATTTCGACCTCAGAGTTAACAGCAGAAGGTTTCATGGTAGGACACATGAGAATGAGATTGAAGAATTAAATATGGAGCTGTTCTCTCCCTGCAGGTTGACAGTGGCCCCTGGAGGTCTCTGTGTCTTTCTGTGGAACTTGGCTCTGCATGCTGATCAGCCAGCCCCAGGAATGAAGACTAGAATCCCTACACTGTAAAACATAGCTTGTGTATTTTCTGTATGTGATCCTCACATTGTGTTCCTTTTTTTCTGGAAATGTGCTTACATTAAGGAGTGTACATGTGTGCATGGAGATAAAATATCTATAACCAGGGCTCTAAATCATTGTTGGATGAGTAACATCATGCTATACAAATATGCTAGGAATTCATAACACTAATCATGTGAAGCTGGCATGCAGAGAGTGATAAGCATGATTGTAGAGGTGCTGTGATTCTAGGATTCTAAGGCTATTACAATGAAGTACATGACTTTTGGTTAAGTATTTAATCACTTCTGACATCTGTAAAAAGATATTGATTAAGCAATAGATCATATAATCATCTTCTGAAAACCAGGAATCCATCATCTATCTTCATCCATGCAGTTGCTAAAGTGTTTTGATTCTTATAAATCTTTTAAAAGACATCTGTTTCTCACTATTAAAACTGGGTATGTATCAAAGCAATCAAATGACATCATAAAATTACAGCTTTAAAAAATGTTACACAACATTGTAACTGTCTTCTTAACCACTTCTAACCAGAGTATCTTTTTTAACCACATTTCACTATGCCCTTTGAAACATGTTACCTTTAGACCTATAGATATAGACTCAGTTTTCATGAATAAAAGTCTATTTTAACAGATAATGTATTCAGTTTGCAACACTCATTTATTGTATGTTTTTATTTTTATAGCTGTAGATTGTCTCTGAGGAAACTGACTTACTGTGCATGGTCACTCAGCTGGTCAATGATAGTAAGAACTATATTTATTCCAGATGACCTGCCTTTCACAAAACTGATGCATTAACCATTTTACCATGCAGTGATCTCTTCACAAAAAACAAGTTAAAGAAAAATCGTAGGTTTACAATCGAATTTTGAAACTGTTTAATCAAGGACTAATGTCAAGATTTATTCTTTCTACCACATTTCTATATAATAATGACCCAATTTCTGTTTGAATATGCCTGGTTCCAGCATTGATCTTCCTTCTACTAGGAGAAAGCTTCCTTCCAGAAGCTTTTGCTATTTGATTCTACTTTTATCACTGGGGAAACACAAGATAATTTTGGTGTTTCTTTCATTGTCTGGAACATTATTTTTTAGAACAAAAATATAGGATTAACATAAATACTGTTCTAAGTATTTTCAAAATGATATCATTAACTTCACAGTAAATTATGTTATTTAGATGCACACATTTGGAATCTTATGTAATCAAGGCTCCAGTGTACTTATGACATCAATGCATTCCAGATATCCAGAATGTATCATGTATTGTCATCTAACCCAGAGATAGAGATCTTGGTAGCCAGAAAGATAAACATAAAGAGGTCAACTGTATCAAGTGTTCTAACCTGTTACGTTTTCAAGATCTCAAAGTGTGTTAATTTGTCTTACAGACCTTAAATTAACCTTATAAAAATGGAGACAATTATAAAGTATAATATTCTACTGATTAAACATCTAGAAAGTTTTCACCTTAAGGAACAAAAATAAATAACCAAATAAAAAACACAACATCTTATTTTAGGGACAGACAATCTTTGCAGGCACAATGTCATTATAGGCTACACTTATAGAAGCAGAACAAATGACACGAAAGAACCTCACTAATGTTAGATTCACTCTACATATTTCACACCCTAGATGTGCTATTTTCTATACCACAAATAAATGAAAACAGAGCCCTGAATTTGTTGTTTTAAAAGTGAGACATTTCTTTAAATACAAACAACAATAATTGTATGTATTAGATATAATACAGACTAGAATTAAGGTGCATATTCTCTCTCTCTCTCCCTCTTACACACACACATACACACACACACACACACACACACACACACTGGAACAACACTTACTATCAGACACTATTTTACACTGAACACCTGAATTATAAGAATGTAGCAATGTTTGATTCAATAAATTTTTTCGTTAATAGTCTATAACATCATTTATAGACAGTTTCTATACTAATTATATTTGTATGACACTGTTTCTTTAAAAAAATACCACGTGGGAAAAGTGGGCATATTCTCATAGAAAATGTATTCTGTCAGAGGTTTGTTTTGTTTTAGTTGTTGTTTAGGAGTTTATTGGTGTGCTGGATAGATTTATGTTAACTTGACTCGGTTAGAGTCATTTGGACAGGGAGATCTCAATTGAGGAATTGTCTCCATAAGATCAGGGGGTGGGGCATTTTCTTCATTAGTGATTGATGTGGGAGGGCCCAGCCCATTGTGTGACATGATATCCTTGAGCTGATGGCCCTGGGTTCAAAGCAGACTGAGCAATCTATGAGGCCCAAGCAAATAAGCAGCTTTCCTCCACAGCCTCTGCACCTGTTCCTGCCTCCAGGTCTCCATCCCATTTAAGTTCCTGTTTGACATCATTTGATGATGGATATGGAAGTATAAGCCTTTCCTCTCTAAGTTGCTTTATGTTATGGTGTTTCATCACAGCGATAGCAACCCTATTTAAGATAGTTGTTGATCCTGTTTTAGATTTGGTCTTGAATTCCATATTTTAGTCTTCATATAAAGATCTTCCAATATTAGCCCTAGATGACAGTGATGAATGATACTTGGGTGGAGTTTTCAAACTCTACACATGGAATTTTTGTTCACCATCCTCCCTGAATCATTTTACTAAGGAATCAGTAAATATTATTTCAATAATTAAATCATTTAAATAAATCAACAAAATTTAAAATATATATGCCTTTCTTGGCTGTAAAGGGATAATCTAAGCAAGGCTTTACAAAGCATAGGTGTTTTTTAATAATGTTTTTAAACATTATTTGGATATGTTGATCTACATCAAAACAGTCAACACTTTTTTTGCTTCAAAAGCTAATGATAAATAACTACAACAATAACAATGTATCATGTTCTTTCAGTGTGCTATCCAGTTTTAACTTGCATTGAGAAAACTGGAATACACAAAGCTCCCTTCCTTCTCCTGGGTCATATAATTGTCAAATAGATTATAAATTCAGGAAGACTGGTTCAAGGTTCACCTTCACCACTTCAGCAATATCTTCTGTCCAAACAACAGTGCTAACTCAGCAGAGTCTCACTATTTTTCAGTCTATCATCAAAAAGGTAAAGGATTCTTAACTGTGTACCTTGCTCAAGATACACTGGTCTGTAACCAA
Source organism: Cricetulus griseus (assembly GCF_003668045.3). Taxonomy (NCBI): domain Eukaryota; kingdom Metazoa; phylum Chordata; class Mammalia; order Rodentia; family Cricetidae; genus Cricetulus; species Cricetulus griseus. Next base: position 106,055,148 of record NC_048595.1, on the reverse strand, counting down.
GCTTCCCACCATTCTCAACTGAGAGATGACTTCAATGAAGCAGAGCAGGATCCAAAGACATATCTTCTAGGTTTTACTTAGTGGGAATGGGGCTAGTTGGACCCAATAGCCTCTGAAAGAAGCCATATAGAACACAGGCAGAAACTGTAAACTCTTATTTCCTGTTTCTTCTCTTATAAAATGGAGATGATGATGGTGCAACAATAGTATCCATACTACAAAGTTAGTGTAAAAGCCTCATGTGTGGCCCATGGAGATCTGACTAACACTCACTGGGTTTTATTGTTATCACAGTTGAGCTGTTTTGCCTGATTCCTCAGTGCACAACTGTCTGAGTCTAGGAAATATTTTTATTCATTCAGAAGGACATTATTTGGGCTAATCTACTTGTTTCGTAAAGGTTGAATCCAATTGCTGTTTAAGGGAATCTGTGTGAGTCTGTTTGTTCTCATTAGCTCATGTCAAGGCTTGCTAATTCCAGATTGTTTTGAGACACGAGGGACACTGAGAAGATTCACAGGATGCAAATTTTCTTGTGCTAGATGCCCTTGAAAATCAGCACTTTTGTTTCCTGGTCCTCTGCCTAACCTAAAACTGTTTATAAAGAAACCATTAAAATGCTTTTCGGGCAGCCTTTTCATGGTTGGACAGGATGCTCACAAACTGCTGTGTAGGGTAGCCTGAGAAATTTTCCTGTAATATCCAGATTCCTGTCATTTTGAAGGCTAGTCAAAGCTGACTCAGTCATGTAAACCCTCAAAGGACCCTAGTGATAACCATCCAGATGATGCCACGGCCACCAAAGGAAACTTCCCTATGGATAACAGCGTTTCCTCAACAAATTACTATCCATTCTCTTAACTTCCAAATGTGAAACTAAGATTGCTGGTCCCGGAGTAACAGTGTGTCCTCCACATTCATACACCTGCTCTAACCCTGTCCATTAAATCATAAGAGTGCATGAGACAATTTACTTCTTAACTATATAAACAAGATGTTCATTTTACCATGCCATCATTTTGGTGACAGAATTAAGTTTTATTTATGGGACATGCTAGAAAATTAACATTTAGAAGGCAAAAGGGAGTTGCTAGAAATTTTGGAATCCACAAAGAAACAGGGCACAGGCATACATAAGGTGTATGGCTATGAAATGAAGATGTTGATTTGCTTAGAAGTTTTAGCAGAGTCTGACTGGGCAAGACACAGCACTTTAATTTAACCATGGTTGTTTGATTTTGTAGGCAAGCTACCAAATTTGAAGCACTCATATGAGGGGTTCAAGAGATGGCTAAGTGGTTAAGATCACTGAATGCTCTTGCTGGGTCCTAGGGTTTGATTCCCAGCACCCTCATGGTGGCTCACAAGAGTCTGACGAGTTTCTGGGGATCCAATGCCCTCTTTTGGACTCTGTGGGCACTACACACCCATGAGTTTATAGACACATATGCAGGCAAAGCATCCATCCATACGAATAAAAATAAGTTTTTTAAAAAAGAAAAACAATTCTACTAATGGAAACAACCTTCACAAATTAGTGTACTAGAAGGTTCTGGGAGCTGAGGCAGTGATTTACCATAAGTGACTACAGAGAACTGAGTGTGGTTTTTGATACCATGCCTTCACACTATTGTAGATTGAAGTCAATTACTTATTTTTGTAGGCTTAAGTAAAATCACCAACAAAGCATGTCCATAAAAATTCTCTCCCTGTGTTTCTACAGGAGAAGTTTACTATGGTTGTAAACTACTTAGCACAATGATGAGTAAATTATAGTTCACAAAATGTTGCTCATTGATGAAACTAACAAATATGGCATGGGGGATATTGTGTTAATTTCATATATTTGCTAGGTATTACAAGTAATTCCTCAAAATGAGAGTAAAAAGGAAACAAAACTTCATTATAAGACATATTAGCCCTATTATCTCATCCTGGTAGCCTGAGAAAGAGCTCAATTCTGCACTGTTATACTGGATTTGGGTTTTGGTAGCTGTAGTTGGAGGAAAAAAAGAATAGTTGATGACCTTAGCAATAAGCAAGCATTAATTTTATGCTGACAAAGTATATCCATTGTAATGTGCCTTAGAGCTTACAAAACTGAAACATATAAATGGTACCCTTCCTTATGATGGAAGGAGAGCAGAGGACCCTGTTAAGCAACAGTGTTTTAAACTTCTTCCTGCTGACAAGGTTCTCTGATGTGTTCTAACTTTTCCTGTAAATTAATTTTACTGTACTTTTTAAATGCTGAAACCTCAATGAGGAATGATGAGGTTTGACTTGCTTACTCCATCTGGAACAATAAAAAAATATAGCTATGTAGTCTTGATGTTTGCATATTGTTCTTTTTAAAACATTTTAAATATATTATGTCTTTTTCCTTTTGTAAAAGAATTCTTTCCTCACTATTGTCTATTATCTCCCTCTCTTCTTGAGTCCTGCCCATGTGTGAGTGTGTGTGTGTGTGTGTGTGTGTGTGTGTGTGTGTGTGTGTGTGTGTGTGTGTGTCCTACTAAATTTTATTAGGGTAGCTTGCAGAAGCATGGGTGGGGGATATTATTGCTTGATTGGGAGCAATACACAAAATGACTACATAAGCTTGTGCTATTGCTAGATTGTGACACTAGAAAACAATTAAGATGATTTTTCTTTCTTCAGATATTACTATATTTAACTATTATAGAAAACTTTATAATCTAGGTACATGGGATCATGCATTTATGGATTTTTCAAGCATCTGAAGATGAAGAAACTGAATCTCAGAGAGCTTGAATGATTCTTTCTCTAAGGATGCAGATTGGTTCAACTTCAGAGGCCATATTCAGTTCTGTATCTTTTCTGCTGCACCTCATTGGTCATTGATTTCCAAGTGGAGAAAGAGTGTTGTTGAGTCAAGGTTTGGTAGGGAAACAGGACCTGTTAAGAAAACTGATTCCATGGAACCAGAATTTATCAGGCAAGCAAGGGACTAAGTAATTTCAGAAAAATCTCCAGATAACCTGAAAGTCAGATTTGGAGCATCACATCCCTGGATTGGTGATTATGGAAAAGCAGTCATGCTGTAAGAGACACACTGTAAGACTGTAACCTCAAGACTTCTGGAGGTTTACGTAATGGTTTCATTCTTTTACATAGAAGATTTGAATGAATCCAGACATTAAATGCAAGTAAAATGATATAACTATAGTTAAAAGGGAGAAAAGGATCAAGAAATGGGACAATAGAAATTATCCTGTTGAAAAAGTGGCTTGTCTTTAAACTTCACTTTGATGTTGTAATTGAAGTTAAAATTAAGTCTTTGGAAAAGGTTTTATTCTGACAACATTAAATTGGTTCTAATATTTCTAGCATTGGAGCAAAAGAAGAGGTATCTGCAGCATTTTCATTTTCTGAATATGAGCTCCAGTGAACTGTTTATGACCACAGTCAGAGTGTTGAATTTAGATCTCCCTTCACATTTCTTGTTCTAACCCAGCATAATTATATAGTTATGGTAATAACCCCAATTGAGCCTCCACAACAGGTCAAGCATGGTAAACAAATTATCCTCCTTAATATTCATGAAACCCTTAGGATGCACCCCTTATTTTATGCATGAGGAAACTTAAGTTCAGTAATTTTAAGCAACTTGTCCAAAGGCACACACAATAATAGAAGAACTGGGACTCCAGTCCAGATTGTTCACTCCCACAGCTTTCGCTCCACTGACTCTCAAATCTGAAGTAAGTAAAATAATCATATACCCTAGAAGCAGCAGTCTTCAAAAAAAGTAGGTTTGGAGAAAAAGTGTGAAGAAACATCAGAACTGCCATGGAAGCAGCCACTGCTGCCACAATGGAGTGGTAGACAATCCCTCTCCTGGTATGTGACTCCAATTGCTGTGATCCAACAGGAATCTGTTTTCTTTGGCCACCAGTAACAGGCATGCAGATCTGAGCTTTAAAAAGTTGCAGAAATTATTACCTTAATAGGTATTGAATATTGTCTCAAATATTTCAGTCACATGTTATTTATCATATCTTAAATTACTTAAGTTATATTCATTTGTTTTAAAGCCAGACAAAAATCCTTGTCTTCTGGAACACCCACTGAATACACTGGAAAGTTACACTAGATACAATGGTATAAACAATTTTTATGTAATTAAGAAATTGTTCCCAAATGAGTGTTTGCATATAGTTTGGTCTAACATGTTCATGCCACCTGTGGCATTCTTGATGCAGTTGCTTAATTTGTGGAAGGGCAAATAATAATGTATTATTCTGAGGTACTCTTGGGTCCAAAGAAATCTAGCTTCTTGTAAGCTCAGATTCCTCTCCTAAGAAAAATTTAAAACTCTTAAGGTATCTTCTAAGCCTGAACGTGTGTTCAATGTTACATGGTATGTATTTAAAATTCTTAGATATAAACTTGTATGGGCATTGATGACTTAATCTGTGCTCCTTACACAGAATATTGATTTAGCCACATTGCTTCTTTATCTTACACACACTGGTAGATTTTCTAATCTTGTATTATATGTGACAGAAAAATATATGTATAGAATGAGATATTCTTTGTAAGTTACTTAGCATGATGGCTGGCACATAGTATATGCTCAAGAAATATTTCCCTCTTGAATTCAGACCCCTTTGTACTGTGTAACCTGTCTTTGCTTTGGCTTCTAAACCACACTAACCTGTCTTCAGTGTTAACTTGGTACCAAATAAGAGATGGTTTTAAAGTTACATTTCCAGTAATCAAAGTTTGCACATGGAGATGTCTATTGTAATTATATTCATTATGCACAAACTGTCAGGGATTTTTCTATTTGTTCTCTGGGGAGGTTGGCTGTCACTGTTGGGGTCATAAAGATTACCAAGAGAAACATCATCCTGATTTATTTCCGTTATATCTTAAAATAGTCATAAATCTAAGCTCAGCAGGAACCTGTCATATTAAGCTAGTCCTTGAATGTAGAATATCTGCACACAACTTTTTGAAATGTTGTATTGGAGTAGACATAACAGGCTGTTCTAGAAGTGAGAAGGATGTACTGCAAGAGATTGACAGAAAATGATTTTTCATTCTGTTTTATAAATGCCTGGTTTTGTTTCAGATGTTTTGTCTGGTCTGAGTACTATCTAGTGATGTTTGCTTTATTTTTCCTCTATGTTGTTTTCCAGCTGTGAAGCAAGGTAAGATGAATGCCACAGTTAAAGTGGCATCACACTGCTAAAACTGACATCAAGCCCTTCTGGTGGTCACCAGGAAACAGTATGGCTTTGTTCTGTGTTTAATGTCTAAGATGTGGAGTCTGCTGAGGTACCTGCCATTTGATACAGCCTTATAATCTTCCTCTTTATTATCTGTCTGTCAACATCATCACACTGACTTCTTGGTTTAAATCTTGTTCACTCTCCTAATATAAAAAGACAAGAGAATGTCCCTGAAGATAAAAACTTAGTCTCTTGTACTGTAGACAGATTTTTCAATGTGTTTTTTTAAAACAAAAATTCTTTTATTTCAACAGAAAAAAAGAGACTATTTGTTTGCCTTATAAAATATTATGTTTTAATTGTCCAGATGTGTAAGCTCTATACAGACTAATCATTGAGACTCTTGTTTGAAAAGGCAAACAATAAAATGTGCATTCATTTACTTATTTATTTCATATATTAAGATAGCATCTATTGGGTTCCAGCTATAAACCACAAAGTATTACGTATTGTGAATTCCAAAAGGAATGGATAGCTTTATTTGAGAAACACGTAGGAAAGATAAACTCACAGTGACATAATTATATTACAACCTCTTAATTGCTTTGCTAGGAGTGTGAGTAAAGTCTTGGAATGCAAAGCATTCTAGTCCAATTTGAATGGGAGTGTTAGAAGGCTTCTTCCCAGAGTGGGAGAGAAACCTGAAGAGCCTGAGTTAATGTATGTCAGAAAGCAGAAAATGGGGAAGAGAATTCCTAGTGAAAGAGAATGTGGAGTTGATGGTGGTGAAAACAGAGAGACTCTGGTTTAATTTGGAAAGGAGTTTAGAACAGTCACATGGGTGAGAATTGGAAAACTGTTATTTGTTTAAAATAATTGTGGCATCCCCTCATGTAAGGACTTGAAGCCACGTTGGTTAAATAAGCCTCCGTGTGTGTGTATGTCTGTGTGCGTGTGTGTGTGTGTGTGTGTGTGTGTGTGTGTGTGTGTGTGTGTGTGTGTTAACCCTACCAAAAGGGATCACATTTGAGATAATTTGGAGGGTTTTTAAAATGAGAAAAAGAAAAACTGGAGATTAGAGTTTTCTCAAGTCAGGGTCTACCTGGGTGAGATTAGAAAAGTACTAAGTTTATGGTAAAACTGACTTTCCTCTAGTTCCTTCCTGGGAGACTCCAATGCACTGCTTTCAGAGTGGTGAAACTCATTCTCTGTGCTCTTGCTTCCCTTCCCCCCTACTGTTAAATGTAGAGCAGAGTTTAGTTCAGATTTCTCTAATTCTCCTGTCCCCATTTCCCTTAGTGCTTACAGCTACCATACTTATATGTACATCTTGCCTTCTGAACAAAACATCTGTCCCACCTCGGCACACTGTTTTCATTCCCAACTGAGTCTACATCAACTCCATGTTTTCCCCTGATCTGGGGCCTTCTGATTGTGCTGCAAGGAGAGCTCACAGGCCCCCTGTTCCCTTGGACAGTCTTCTTTTCCTTTATATTATTCTAGAGAAGGTTCCTTGAGTCTTTGCCTTCTTGTATTTATCATTTGGAACCCCAGGCCAAATTGAACCTTTATTTTTATGTGACAAGAATTTATTAAGTATGTGGTATATATTAGGTGCTTTAGGGGAGTATGCACTAATGAAGTTGGTCATCAGAATTATTTAATGGAAACATAGATTATCTATCATTTGACCAAGTCTATTATAGTAGAATGCTCACATCTAGAGCTGAATATATATATATATATATATATATATATATATATATATATATATAAATAAATATAATCTGGTACATGAGCTAGGTGTTGGAGTTTCCTATGGTGGGATGCAATGCTTAGTCTTAATGCATGGGAGAGGGGCCTGACCCTGCCCCAACCTCTTGTGCCAGACTATGTTGACTCCTCATGGGAGCCCTTACCTGTGAGGAGGAGAAGACTGGGGTGGGCTGGAGGGAGGCAAGGGGAAGTGGGAGCGGGAGAGGGGAGGTGAGAGGAGGTGTGGTTGGAATGTAAAATGAAATTAAAAAAATAAAAAATGGCAAATTGCACTTCTTTTCAACAAAAAGCATTTTCAAATATTTAAACTGGTAACATTGTTTCCTAGCTTCTTCAAGAAGGAAATGGAAATCAATGTGGAGGGTTCACAGCTTTGTACAAGACAGTTTGCATCATTCACCTGCATTTGCTTTCTTACAAGGAAAAGGAAAAGAAAACCCAGCAAATAGGCACATAAACAAACAAACAAAACATTGTAAAAGAAGTGATTTTCCCAAGGAAAGGGATGAAAGAAGCATGTAAATTATAATTTTATATTAAGTACACTTAAATTTATCTGATATTTTCATTAAGATAATATGTATTTACAGTTTAAAAGGTCAGACAATGTCATAATTATAGTAATAATAAAGCAGTAACAATGCATAATAATAACTTCCATATACAATTTGCTAAGGGTTAAATGCAGTGCATTTTTCCTACAAAGGCTCATAGGGATTCAAGCTTGGTCTACATAGTAGCATTGTTGGGACATGACAGAATTTCTGGTAGGTGAGGACCACTGAGAGGTGCTCTGGGCTCTGAAAGTGATGCTCATTCCAAAGGGCCTGTGGGATACTAGCTCTCTCTCTCTCCTTGTTCTAAGGTATAGAGTGTTGCATACATACATGTATTACAGTCATAATACACTGTCACCTGCTTCCTTCAGCAGCAGCCAAGCCAAATAGAGATCCCTAACCTCAACTTTCTTCTTGACTCTATTAATTGTCTGATATTTTATTATAGTAACAAAATGCCACTCTACTCTCACTTATCTGTAGTTGTTTATCTGAAAAAAGGCTCTTAAATAACATGAGCAAATCATCATTATCATCAATTGATAAAATTTAAAATGAAGTTCATTTACTTCAATTACACAACCACATAAAAAGGAAAGGTTATTATAACTTTAGTTAAATTCAAACATTTTTCACAAAACCATGACTCTAGGAATATTTAAAGCTAACTAGTCTGATGTTTCATAAATGCATTTTAGTTTTAGTTTTCCATGGCATCAATAATTGCCCTGCTTCATAACCTGCTTGATATCCATGACTCCACCAATTCTCCCACAGAACTGAAAACTTCCTCTTAGTCTGTAGGAAGGCACAGTCCGAGGTCTGTGGTCTGTTGCTGCTGCATTTAGTCTTGCAACTCACCTCCTGGAGCTTCTACCTAAACACTTTGCCTGAGCTGTTCTGGAAAGCACACTGGCAGCTTGTAACATATTTCTTTGGCACCATAGGGATGTTCTGTGTTTCTATGTATGCTAGAATATTGTAAGACATTTTCTGAGTACTATTTCCTTGTCCTCTCTTGGTGGAACGTGTTGTGTTTTCAAAGCATTGATTTGTCACCTACATAACTGATACTGAGATCACTGTGTGTCTGGCACCTCCTTTCTCTTTCTTCCTTCAGAGAAGGAAGGCATTCTCTGTCTATTCTGTCCTGAATTTGTTTTTTTTTGGGGGGGTTCAAGACAGGGTTTCTCTGTGTAGCTTTTGAGCCTGTCCTGGCACTCACTCTGGAGACCAGGCTGGCCTCCAACTCACAGAGATCCACCTGCCTCTGACTCCTGAGTGCTGGGATTAAAGGCATGTGCCACCAATGCCTGTCCTGTCCTGAAGTTTTATAGTGACATGCTGTTCTCATTTGGTGGATGAGAACACTGGGTCCTTGCATTCTGGAAACTGTATCTAGGTTCTGGTGGTTAGCTTGTCTGTGGGGTAGTCATTCACCTCCTATCACCTGCTGAACTGGAGTGACTGTGGAGCTGGGTATCCCACATCCATTGTCTCTGCTGAAGATTTCCTTGATGTTAATCTGTCTTATTCTTTTCTACCCTCTGCCTGGTCTACCCACAAATACTTCCAAAATACATCTTCACTGATTTTTCTTGTTCTTTACATTTTATATATTTTATTTTGAGAGCTTTAATTTTTCTTTGTTCTTTTTTATAGAATCTCATTTTATTTTGGAGAATGTGTTGTCTCTGAACTTAAGGGCATTATAATTTTTCTAATTCTTTCTTCCAAGACTGTTATTTTCTGTTAGTATTGCTGTTCTTCTTTCATAGAAATAGTTCCCTCTTCATGGTTTAGAAGATCCAAAAATCTACTGGTCAATTAGTGAGATCTACCAATTAGTAAAACCCAGTGTAGCTCACAAACAAATCAAAGCAAAGCAAAACACGAATACCCAGATGCCTATTTACCGGAAGAAATGAATGTGTCTGTGGGTTATGTCTCTGTGTCCATCTTTCTCTGTGTGTAACTGTTTTTGTATGTCTATCTCTGTGTCTGTGTGTTTGTGTCTGTCTCTGTGTGTGTTTCTTCTTGTGTATCTCTGTGTGTGCCTGTGTCTGTGTGTCTGCTTCTGTGTCTGTCTGTCTGTCTGTCTGTCCATCCTCTCTCTCTCTCTCTCTCTCTCTCTCTCTCTCTCTCTCTGTGTGTGTGTGTTTGTGTGTCTGTGTGTCTGCAGTTATTTTTCCTCTGAGTTCAGAGTCTCCAGAAAAAGAGTCTTCTGTTTTCCTAATTCAGATACAGTGACTGGCTGTCACTTCTGAGAGACAAGTTGAAGAGATATGTTAAGACTTAACTTTTCAATAACAATACTCTACTCATTCATTGACATACCGATTCATTCATTTATAGCCTGTGGGGAGTCATAGAAGCCCCGAGTTAATGTGTAAGGAGCAGATGAAGTCCTGACTGAATGTGTATTATTACAAGGGAACAATCCTTCAGGCTCACAGGGACTCTATAAGCCTTCCTCAGTTCATGTCAGGGAACAGGCAAAACATAGTATGCTCAAAGCCTTTTCTCTTCATCGGTACACAGCCTGAGACTGATCCCCTATACATACCTTCCACAAAGACTATCTAACCCCTGCTGCTTGAGTTGTACATTATAAATTTGCTGAGGTCCTACCTAGTTTCCGTGCAGCTGGTGCCGCTCCATCAGGGCAAACATGGCCCACCTGGCTCCAGCTTTTCTGTTCATGTGCCTGCATGTATTTCTGTCCTTTCTTCTGTCCCTCATTATCCAAGTCAGGTTTCCATGACCAAACCATGTTGGAAGCAACAGTAGTCTTTTTATCTCCCAAGTGTCAGTGAAATTGATGAGGAGTTTGAATTGGATTTGTGGTGTAAGAACGAAGATGTGGGGGTCTAGTTGCTCCATTTATAGATGTTCAAATTTTATTGTCAGTCTTCAGTTTTACAATCCTTGCTTGAAGTATGTCTGATTCCCAAACGATTTCAAGGTTCAGCAATTCAAAAGTTTGCTCTGTTTGTGTGTGTCTCTGTTGCAACTGACTGCTCTGTGGAGAAATGTGCTCTTTCCCTATCTACTTTTCCATCTCTTAATGTATCTTGTTACCAGATATGGTTTCACCCTGCACCTGATTACTCTGGGTAGTTATGGCTACTCTAGTCCTCATTCTTATTTAATTTAGGTTTTGTGAGGAAGCAGAGACAAAGGCTCTGTGAACTTAAGTGAATTCATTCTTCCATCTCCTATTCAAGTGGCCTCTACTTAAGGCCATCACCATTCTTATTTCTATTACAAAATCTGCATAACTCTATAACCAACAGAGGATTTTATATTCACATAAGTGTAGCATTTCCACAATCTGCTTTTCTCTCCTTTTCTCATAGGAAAACACAGAGATATAGGGCCAGATATAGTCAGAGAGGATGGAGAGATAAGAAGAAAGGTCTAGGCAGAGAAAGTGTGGTCAACTACATTATATGTTCTTAAAAGAAGAGAGAAAAGACCAATGATGAGAACTAAGAATTTAAGGAACATTTGTGTTTTGATGAAGATTCAAAATATTTCTAGGTGTGAAAAATTGGAAAGGTTATAAAAGAGATTTATGAAGGACTTGCTTTGAGTTATCAATTCAACCATCTTTTTAATGATTTTTAAAGATTTCAAGTCAATATTAAATTTCTCTTTAATTCATAGTCATATATAATCACTGCTTCCTTGAATGACAGTCTGTGTATTTTGTAGAGCAAAAAAGGTTATTTATAGTCTTCTAAATTTATGATGTTCAAATTTAAACACAATGCTGTCAGTGTGAAAATATTAAACATCTCTAGCATGGAAATAAGAGGCACATCTTCTTTTGAATCGGCAGGAAGGACCAAAGAAATTAGATTTAGAATTTGTAATAAAAGGAAATTAAGTTTTTTTGTTTTTAAACATTTTCCTTTATTTTTTTAAGTCCATTCATTTAGTGTTCAGCCTTTGAGATACATGGCTGTCTCCCAAACATACATGGTTTCAATGGGCATTTTCTTTTTCTTTTCAGATGCCCATTGCGTCAGTTGCCAAGTAACTGATGCTGTGTGTCAAATCATGGTTTTGTGTGCCAAGTGTACTATCACTGAGCCACATAGCAGCCCCAAATAAACATATTTATGTAATTCATTTGGACTATCTCCTCCTCCTCCTCACACAACTCTTAAAATACATGTGTGTAACTAAAACTCAAATCCGGTTTTCTCTGGTTGCTTTCTGATCACCTTCAGACATCTCTGCCCCACCACTGCTGCCATTGATCATCTACAGTGAATTAATGAAATTCAGCCGCTAAAAGCATAATGCTCAGTATTCTTGACAAGGTTTAGGGTCACAAGGAAACTATCCAACATTTACTCAGAGCTTTCAAAATGATACAAATATAGAAAAGTGACAGTCATGAACTCTACCATTAGATAAATCATAGAGTCAGGAAAAAAAAAAGGTTAGAGAGATGCTTAAGAACGGAGACAATTACAGGCAAGTAGCTAGCATGGAGCATAGTATATGAAATGATTTTCATCCCCTAACAGCCTTCTTTTTTTTACTTATTGGTCTGCATGTTTCATTGTAAGTAGGGCACTGTGTTACATGAAGGCCATCCCTATTTGCCTATTGTCTGCTCTACAATTTAGAAAGACATGCTTGGCTTCTGAAGGCCTAGATTTTGTTACTTTAAGACAAAGACAGATTAAAATTAAGATAGTTGTGGTCAATTTAATGTCTAAAATTCAATGATTTACTTTCAGAAAACGGCTATGACACTTGCAGTAGCTGAGAGGCAATCACGATATCTGTATAATGTATAACTAGTTGAGAGACTTTATACATTTAGGTAATACATAAGGCCACTTCAACACTTGGGACTCTTAAAATGCTCAAGCATCCTGCTGGTGATTCAGAAACTATTTAGAATCCCACCTCCTTTGATTTCTCCACAATGACACTGCATTTTGAAGTACACAGTTGATCATAGTTCCATTTCAACCCATTGGTGTTTTAAATCTTCATTGAGAAGTGCCCTCGTGATATCTTAGACCATTTAGGTTATTCTATGAAATTACTATAATCTTGGTTGTAATTAAGAACAAATAAATATTTTGCATAGTTTTAGAAGCTGGAAATCTCAAGATTATGGAGCAGACTTCCATGGTGTATGGTAAGACTTGCTGAATCATAAACAAGTTCTCCTGTGTCCACATATGGTAGGAAACCTATTTCACAAAGTCACTATCACTATTCATGGGTAGTTCTGCCTTGTCTTTTCAAAAGGTCCTATTTCCTACTACTTTTACCATGGACAGTTGGACTTTGACATATGAGCTGGAGCTATAAACCATCAGATTAAGTCACCTTGTCATTGCACAGCTCTGCTACACTTTTATCAAATGTGCTTATATAAATATTGTTTTGAATTTCCAATCTCAAGTGCCAAGTTAAGAACTTTTAGTACCATATTCTTTCACTTGTGTTATTGAGCACTAAATGCTTTCAGTTATAAGAGGTCATAGTGTCATTTTTCCCCATTATCTATAAGGGGTAGTCTGTCTCCACAAAAAATTTAATCTGATGCATTTTCATGCTCATGATCAGTGTTTGTATGTATGGAATGTATCTGGCAGCTCTTGAAACTGGCCTATCTCCCTTTCCAAGCCAACTATGATGTTCCCCTTGCTTCACTAAGGCAGACTGAACAAAGGGGAAACTTTTCACTTAATTTCTTAGTTTTGTTCTCTCTATGAGGCCCCTTAGTAAAGGGTTACTGGTTCAAGGGATTTTGATGTAATTGTGCTAGTTTGACATATCTCTCCAATCTCAACCAAGGGAGTATTGCTTTCATAATCTATGTTGGCACACATAGACAAGACACATACGCAGACTCCTCAAAGTTGATTCCTCACAAATAGGAATAGATAATTATTTTCATTCCCTAGTATTTACTCTCCTGTTGCATCCCCAGGTTTCTTATGCATTTAGTGTTTGTTAGCCAGAGAAAAAAAGACTCTCAACATCTACTAGCATTCATCTGTATTCTACCAATTGTCAGTCACCCTGCTACATCCTCCCATCACCAGGAAAGAGGGACATCGCCACACACATCCACAGCTGTGGTGTCTTCAGAATGAGATAGAAAATCTGGCGCCAAGTTTATTTCCTTCTGTTTTCCTATACCTTGGTGTTGCTTTCTCTTTCTTTAGCAAAACCCAAATTGTTTATTTCCTCCATCTTAGTCACAGTTGCCAAAGTTTTCTAGCAAGAAAGAACACACACAGAATGTCCACAACAAGGTATCACAATTTGATGGATGTCCCAAGTTTACATTTTCACATGGAACAAAAATACATTATCACATAAGGAATGCATCTCTGAAGGTGAAACATGAAAAATCCAGACCAGAAGAGAAGTTTCCTTTAGGCATTTGCATTGCTGCCTGGCCACAGAACAAGGTAAGCTACAAATGTAATACAGCAAAGTAATGACTGGTGACTGTCACTTGCTGCATTTTTATGACATGATGAAATGATTTGTCAATATATTGTCTCTCTTGATTTATAAAAATATTTTATTATTTTAATTTCTCAACTGAGGAATAAGGGATTGCAGATACTAAACTGGCCCAAAGCACATTAACAGTACATAGCAAATATACTTAAAATCCAAGCACTCTATGTCTGGGGCCCTGACTTGCAACCACTGCTTACTGACTTACAGTACTGCAATTAGCTATATCAATAGCTATGGTGATTGGGATGATTTTTATTAAAATAAATTAGATAAACAGACTGATAGGCTTCTTAATTCTGAGAGTGCTCAGAGAGTACTGCTGAGTACTCCATGACGTTATTGTGAAGGAGTAAGGGAATCCAATGGAGTAATGAAATCTATAAATGCTTTGAAGTTTATTCAAATAATGTAATAGCAAAATTCCTTAATTTAAAACAGCACTATCGTGGGCCATTTAAAATTAGCTTAACAACCACTCTACTATTAATCTTTATTTACCTTTGCTTAATACCCAATTTTCAGTGTCTGTCTCCCATAGAGATTGTTCAATCTATTGCTTCCATTGTCACATAGAAATGTGTATTTATGATATATATGTATATATTAGAATTTATAGCAGTATGTTTGATATTGACAATACTAAATTATCCTGATATACAAACACACATACACAACAGCCCAAAACCCACATAGCTGGATATTAGATATGTATAAAATAATTTCCTTATTGTCATACTAAGGAGTTCAAATTATTTGACATCAGACATGTGAACACAGCTGAGCAATGTTGAGAAAAATCCTACTTGTCAGCTACAACAAGTTAAGTCAAGGATCTATGATAATAGGTGAAAGTTTACTGTTAGCATTATCAGGCAATGTCAGAAAAGGGTATTGTGTCAGGCATTGGTGGCACACACCTTTAATCCCATCACTCACGAGGCATATGCAAAGGATCTCTGTGAGTTTGAGACCAGCCTGGTCTACAAGAGTTGGTTCCATGACAACAGCCTCCAAAGCCACAGAAAAACCCCGGTCTCAAAAAAAAAAAAAAAAAAAAAAAAAAGAAAAGAAAGAAAGAAGAAAAAAAGAAAAGGGTATTGCTAATTTGGTGAAGGCCAGATGAAGTTTGGATAGAAGGAAGTAAGGTGGCATGGTTTTGTATACAATGTGCATTCAATAAATATCATTGATGAATACATATAAGATGGACAAATAAAGACAACTGGATGAATGGAATGGGAAATATTGAATATTTCTATTTTTAAATTTTATTTATAAATCTTTTTTTTCATTTTGCATATCAACAAACATTCTTCTTCACTCCCTTCCTCCTGTTCCTCTCCACCTTCCCCCAACCTAATCCCCCATCCACTCCTCAGTATAGGTAAGGCCTCTCATGGGAAGTCAACAAAGTATTGCATATCAATTGAGGCAGAACCAAGCTCCTTCCCCCTATATTGAGGTTGAGCAAGGTATCCCTTCAATATGGAATAGACTCCAAAAAGTCAGTTCATGCTCTAGGGATAAATCCAGTGGCCCCACAGATTGCCCAAGCCACAAAACTGTCACCCACATTACGACTCAAGTCCTATAAAACTCAAGTCCAAGTGGATCAAAGACCTCAACATCAGTACAGTTACACTGAACCTTATAGAAGAGAAAGTTAGAAGTACCCTTGAATGCATTGGCACAGGAGAACACATCATCAATATAACACCATTAGCACAGACACTGAGAACAACAATTAATAAATAGGACCTCCTGAAACTGAGAAGCTTCTGTAAGGCAAAGGGCACTGTAAACAAGACAAAACGACAGCCCACAGAATGGGAAATTATCTTCACCAACCCCACATATGACAGAGGGCTGATCTCCAAAATATATAAAGAACTTAAGAAAGTAGACGCCAAAATGCCAAATAATCCAATTTTTAAAAATTTTAAACAGAAGTCTCAACAGAAGAAACTCAAATGACTGAAAGTCATTTAAAGAATTGTTCAACATCCTTGGCCATCAATAGATGCAAATAAAAATGATTCTGAGATATCACCTTACATCTGTCAGAATGGCTAAGATCAAATATTGAATATTTCTATCTATATAATATTGCCATTTTCAGCTAATATATTCACAGTGCTATTCTATGATAAAGTTTATGTTGTAATTTCTATACAGTAGTGGAGAAAATTAAAACATAATATTCTGTTATCTGTGAAAATTTGAGGGTATTTTGGCTTTGCTGTTTTCATGCATTGTTTTATATTAATGTTTCTTCAGCATTATGAAAAGTACCAACCTTGAAAGCTGCATTTTGCTTCTTTTACGTCATCTAGAAAATGAAAAAGGAAAGAAAAATAATAACATTAGAGACAATTGAAGCAATAGATATACTAAAAAGGGGATGTTTAAAAGAAATTAGTAAAGTTTTCCCATTTTTCTTTGGACAGAAAACAAACATTTAACTCTGGAGGGTACACCTGGTAAAACTTTCTACTCTATCAATGTGCCTTTGAATTCTGGTACTTCACTTCTGTAAAATTTCTTGGTGACATATCAATTATGGGAATGCTTAACAAAAATGATAATGAAGTTATATAAAAGTAAAAATAATACAGACAATGCTTAGTCAACTCATGTAAGTGTGCCATCATGATACAGTTTTTCCATAAATCTGCACAAGACTATTTTCGAACGACATTGCAATATACTTTCCTCCCGAATACTGATCAGAACACAGGCTTCATATCTTTCTCTCTTCACTGCCCTAGTAATCTGTTCTCCCTTATGGACCAAGTGATTTTTGTGTTGTTTATAATAACTGTTCTACATTCCTTATGGAAATTGTAATTATGATGCTGAATATTCAAACTGCAAGCCACTTTTCTCAGGGAAATTGTAATTATGATAATGCAGTATTTACCCAACCAATGTTTTCAAGTCATTGTTCTCTTTGAGAAATGGGAGGTGAGAAAAAAACACTGAAATAAAATATCCTTTTGGGATTTCAGATGTGTCTTCAGGCATAGAAGAATTGCTGTTATTTGCAATGTGTCAGTTTCAGGTTTTCACAAGTCACATATGTAACACACATAATTTTCAAAGGAAAACATCTAAATTACATAGGTTTCTTATTTAACTCACAACCCCCCCCCCACGAAGTATAAGTAGTATCCTAATTTTATAAAGAAAAGACTTGAGCCCTTTGTTCTGCACCATGATTTGAAGGTTTACAGAGCATCTGACACATTAGTAATATAACATCACCTTACTAGTATCCAAAATTAGCTTTTACATGTGTGTAATAGCATATTTTGCATAAAAATAATTTGTTGGAATAGATGTCAATGCTTAAGCTTATCTTAATAAATATATAAGTGAATTCCATCCTCATAATATTTGTGCAGGAAATGCTTATAGAATGCACATTTTTGTAATAAGAAATTCATTTTTAATGTATACATATTAGGACCACAGACAACTAAATGTTCAAATCATAACTCTTCAGAATGAAGCGATGAAGCATAAGGTCCAAGGGCAGTTAGTAAGAACCACATTCAGTAAGACAGGCAGCATGCAGTTTTGGCTGCAAGAAGGATGCAAGCTGCCGTGGTTTTAATTAATAAGCACAGATCACACCTACTTTTCGTAAATACTTTATAGGAAGTTTAAATCTCACAACTGCAATGCCTGTAATTTTATTTTAATTCAATAAATTAAGTTCACCAACTTTATTTGCTCAGATTTGCCAAGTTATATGTTTTTTTTAGAACTGGGCATATTGACCAGATTTAATTAAAAAACAAAAAACAAAACAACAACAACAAACTAATGTAAGATTAAAGGGAACTAAGAAATTAAGGGAATACAAAATAATATATATTATACAAGAGTGAAATACATAAATTAGTGTGTTTTCAGATTTCATTCTTGTTACTGTCTTACATCATGTCTAGCTTTAGAACTTCCAAGATAAGTTCATTTTCTTAGCTTTATCATATTTCAAATATCTTTTCAAGAAGTTTCAGCTGTCTCCCAAAGCTCAGTAACTCTCTTCTGTTCCATGTGGATCATTTCATAATTTGCCCCTAATTTCTCACACATGAGAAAGTAGATGAGAGATCCAATTTGACAGCCACAGGAAGCAGTATTGATCTTCAATTTTAGCATGATCCTTCAGAGCTACCAAACAGCTGTTTGCCTGACTATTATTTCAATCACTTTCAGCTGAGAAAGAGAAGTAACAACATTTGTCCAGACCCAAAACAAATTCCCTAAGACAGTTGGTTAGCCTGTATTACAATGTCTTGAATTCCCTGTTTTAACCAAGACTGGATTTCACCAATGTTCTCTCAGTATTGGTTTCTGGAGAGAGGTGATGGGTGGCATGTGCCCCTATACCTGGTTGGCATTCAGCCTTGTTTAGTACTGTAGTCTACAAGTTTGACATCAATACACAAAGGTGCATAATGTCACTGAAGGCAAATAAAATTTTTGAACGTGGTATAACAGTGGCTACATAATTACATGATTCATTCAGTTCAATACATATGACAGGAACCAGGAGATACTGTCCCAAGGAAGTAACAGGACAGCCTACTAAAGGCAGGATTGAGAGTGGAAGAATAGGAAGTTTAGCATTTGCCTGTATGTGAGAGGCCCTTGGTTCAATACCTCCTCCCCCACACACAATGGTGCTGATGAAATGTCTCACCATAGTGAGATACTACTCTAAGGATATATTTAAATACCTAAAATCAATGACTCTTTTCCCCCTTGCCTCTTCAAAGGATACTGTGTGGATTTGGGAACAAAGGTAGGGAAATCTGAGTTGTTAATATAGGGTTAGTTCTGTTAGCTAAGCAAGGAATTTGTTTCCCATTCATATGAACTGGGCTCTGTGTCCCCAGCTATCCTTGTTTGCAAAGGGGAAATACTTCCATGTGCAGACATAATAGGAGGCTCATTGATCATTAAGATATGCCTGATTATAAAGAACAACAACAACTATTTGGATACCCATGGCAAACAGCTGGGAGCAGAGGGAGAAGCTGCTAAACCATCAGGGGGACAAATTGGGCTATATCCACCTAGACAACAGGAGATGCCTTGGATCAAGGTAAATCACTTGTGTGACTTAATTTTTCCCTGATTATTTTATTTATCTTTTTTGCAGATTTTTTTATTTGAATTAGAAACAAGTTTGTTTTACATGACAATCCCAGTTCCCTCTCCCTCCAGTTCTCCCCTTCCACCCCTCCTCAACTAAAACCCTACCTATCACATATCCTTTCTGCTCCCCAGGGAGGGTGAGGCCTTCCATAGGGTGTCATCAGAGTCTTTCGTATCCTTTGGGGTAGGGCCTAGGCCCACTCCCGTGTGTCTTGTCTCAGGGAGTATCCCTCTATATGGAATGGGCTCCCAAAGTCCACACCTATGCTCTTCCCTGATTATTTTAAAATAGGATATAGCAATGTATGGTAGGCTGTGTAAGTAATGGTGAAAAGTATTTCTGACTCTTTAGCTGGTGTTACTTCACAAGGTGAATGTCCATAGTCAGTGGAGGTATTGGCTGAATACAATGAACTCTAGTGTGGATAGTAGATCAGGCAATGACAGGAATCAACTGCAGTCTTGAGAATATCCCAGAGATAGACATTGCTTCCTAGTAATCTTCCTCATTGGTTTGCACAAGATGGGACCCCAACATGAGAGAAGCGAACACAGCCCTCTTCCCTAACCCAGAACCTATCTCCAATAGACAACCATTTGCAAATGAAAACTTAGTTTTCCCCTATTAAGTTTCATTGTAGAGCAGTAGATGGCCAACACAAAATGAACTCAATAGCATCTTTGTAGGCTACTTGTCTCCTAATGCTTTACCAGGGCATTTTCTTTGCTGCTGCTGTCATTTGATCTTTACATGTTCTTTGTGTATATACTGTGGCTTCCAATTTTATTTTTCTATGGGATTCCTGGGTGTGTGTGTGTCTTCTCTCTGCTTCTGTATGTGTTTCTTATGCTTTTGCTTTGCCACCTTTTCTTCTGTTGTTTCTTTTGTCTTATTCAGATTTGCATTTTTTTGTTTTATTCTATTTTATTATTATTCTTTAGATTACTGTTTCTTTTCTAAGGAGAGACAAGAAGGTGTGGCTACACATGGGGGTATGTGAGCAGGACCTCAGTGGAACTTTGGAAGAAGAGACTATAATTAGAATATGTTGTATAAAAATCTATTTTCAATAAAAGAAAATAATTCACAAAAAGAAAAGAATAAGATACTCTTCCTCATGGTGGTACTCTCAGGAAAGTTGACATTCAAGAAAGGTGACCTTCCAGGATTTGGTATGACTTATTGTCAGACACTACCAGCAGACACAAAGTCTGCAGATGCTGCAGCGTGTCATTCAGCTCCTCCTTGAGACCAGGACTCATGTCCTCAGCTTCCTGAGGGATTGACTGATGGATGCTCACATGTGATTTCTTCTCCCAGACTGTTTTTCCTTCTGCCAGAGGGAGTGAACAGTGACCAACAGAGGTTTTTCATCTCCTATTTAACTAGCCCTCCTTTGTTTAATTTGGGACACTTACAAGTATACAGATCCTGAATGCATAACTCAGTAGACTGCTTGCAATATTACTTCTACTTCAGTGATAGTGAAGGAAATGCATCTAAATCAAGATTACAGAATTCTGAAGACATAGACAGAATGGAACATGGCTGTGTGTGACTCCAAAGACTACATCCTTCCCATCATAACTCCTGATAGCCCTTTATAGAAAAGCTAAACTAGTTTCCAATGCACTCTGTCTATGCAGTAGGTATAGATAATGATGACATACTTAATGCTGTAAATAAAAAGGTATTATTCAATGCTATATAATATCAGTAAGTATGTTGTTGGAAGATCAATCTAATTCATATAGAACTATTAAATAATAGGCATTTACTGAGATTAATTACTAAATATATAATTACTAATTTATAATAGATTATTATATATATGAATACACATATATACTATATATATATATATATATATCTTACAAAATGTATCTCAAGACTAAAGGCAATATTATTATGACCAAGATTCATAATTATGCTGTCTGTTTTAAAAAGCCATATGATGACTTTTACTCCCTTAATTTTCTCATGCAAGAAAATTCAAGACTTCTTTGTCTCGGAAATTTAACAGATTAGTTATGGGATGAGGGCATACATTTTATGCTATAAATGCAAGGATTTTATCAGGCATGAAATTTAGTCAGAACAGTTTATGGCTCAGTAAAACATTACTTGCGGCAGCCTTTACAGTCAGAATGCAGAGGTTACCTAATTCTAATGCACTTTTCAGAAAGTGTGGTCAGGATTTTATAACCACTGAACAATACTTCACTCAGTTCTTCAATAAATTCTCCATTCCTTTATTTTATCCATAAACTCTAATTCCAGATAAAATTGTTATGGTTTTTCTACTGAGGTGTATGTAGCATTAAAGACTCATTCACGTGAGTCCACTGCTACCATGGACTCAGGAGAGCTTTATCATAAAAACATGTGCAAAATATTACATTAAATTTGTCAAAGGCAAACAACACAAGGAAACCCCAAAAGATGTATTAGAAGTGAATGCATGCAATGGGCATCAGTTGTACAAACTAACAGACAAAATAATGTTTATACCATTTTAATTGGAAATGTTTTGAGGATTTTTCAAATACCAGAGGGACTTGAAAGGTTCCATCTGTGTTTACTGGCATGGCCTCCCCATGGAAGCTGCATGACAAGTTTGTGCTGTATCACACACCCTACCTTGGACGTATGGAACAATAGAGGACTTCCAAGGAAGTAGTAAGAGGTTTGGCTCATCACACCTCACTGAGTGAGGTTTCAATTGAACAGAGCACCTGAACATCATGAACATTGGTAGTCTATTATTTGCCTAATAAATGATAAAACTGAAGAAATGTATAGAGACAAACTCTAATTTTATTAACTATGAGTCTGGAAACATTTGCTCATTAAATAGATTCATTTCATGTAAGCCTATAAACCACAGAATGATAAGAACAGATATGTATATTCATTGTTATTAAGTTGTCGAGTGTCTTAGCGAGGATTTCTCTTGCTGTGAAGAGACAACATGACCAAGACAACTCTTACAAGGAAAAACATTTAATTGGATGACTTATAGTTCACTGGTTCAGTCCATTATCATCATGATGGGATATGGTAGCTTGCAAGTAGACATGGTGCTGGAGTGGTAGTTGAGAGTTCTATATTTTGTGGGTGACAGGAAGTGGCCACTGTCTGTGTCTTGAGTATATATGAGACCTGAAAGTCCAACTCCACAGTGACACACATCCTCCAACAAGGTCATACCTACTACAACAAAGCCACACCTCCTAACAGTCTAATAGTGCCATTCTTTTTGGGGGCCATTTTCTTTCAAATCACCATGGGGGATACAAAGACATGTATGACCTACACACAAGAAGGTTATTTTGACTGTTAGTGTGGTACACCTGAGTTCACCAAGAAGCTCTGTAGTTTCCAGTGAGTAATGTCTTAGATTCAAGGGTAATAATCATATTTTCCCACAACTCCCAAAACAGCACATAATAACAAGGTATGTTTAACACCACCATTTTATATGACAACAAAGCAGTCAACAAATAAAGAATTTTACACAAACCTCCATCCCAACCCTCAACTCATACATGTGTGCATGCACACACATGAATATATAAATACATACACATATGCAAATACACAAACACATACTTACATACAAACAACCCCACACGCGCAAGTGCATGCACTCAAGCATATACACATGAACACACAAATACACATCCATAAACATATACAGATACAACACCCACAAATGACACGCACATGCAAACTCACACAAATATGCACACACATACATGTGTACAGATTTACCTGGAATTTTATAACTCAAATGATTATATAGAGCAAACATTATCAGAGTGAAAATTATATAAGAACATTGGTTTTTAAAAGATGTTACAATGTATTAAATTTTCAAATGAGCAGCAGAGAGTAGCTGGAATAACAAACATTTATATGATGAGCTCTGAAGAAACCAGGGTTCTTAAAGAATTCAGAGAAGTGATTTAGAAATGAGAAAGTTTTAGTTTGGGTTGTAGTGGTAACCGCCACAACTAAGTGTTTGTTTAGTATTTGTTTGACAGAACTGGGAATGTTGCCTCAGTTAACTGCTCAGAAATAATTTTTGTCTAATGTATTGGGGAAGTATATTTGTGTGATGAATGAAGATGGAGGGGTCAGACTACCTGTTTCTAGAAAACATTTTTTCTTGACTTGAGCTACAAGTGAAATCCCAAGAGTGCTCACTCTGTATCCCCAAACAATAGTACATTACACAGTATAAAGCCAAGGGTACACAGCTGAAAAATGATTTAACATCAGCAGGAATGTGATGTGCTGCCCACAAGTGGGATACTACTTTATACTTTAATATTCTCCCTACAGGAAGGCACTAGAGAAAGACAGGAAATAACACTGGTATACTTTTAGTTGTTATAGGAAGATAAACATCACGTTTTGCCTAGGATACCAACATTTCTAACATCTTCAAACAGGTGGAGCACAATCCACCTGAAAAGCTAACTTGTTGACATTCACAATGATACCAGAGATGGCAGGACTTGAACAAGACTGGAAGAGGCATGCAAGGAATAAATATAATGTTTTGTGTAGAGAGTTCTGTCATGATCTGAGGAAGAATATTGCTTAAACTCTGCCACAGGATGGCTGGAGCTTTTCAGAACTACTCCTTGCTTAAGACAGGGTTTGGAAAATTCTATACCCAGTTTTACCACATGCTCTGTTTACATATTGTTTCTCTGGTCTCCTGCTATAGCCTTGAAGTTGCAACAGCCGCTACATCCTACAGAGAGACTAGATTTACAATCTGATTATGGTAAAAGCTAGCTGACCCTCATTTTGAACAATAGCCAATCCATTCACCCATCTACTGCTCACTCACCAAGTTCATTCATCATTCACCAAGCATATTTGAAACATATATAGTGTCTAGCAGGTGATGGAAGATGATGCTATAGAGATACTGCATAGTCTGTGACTTTGTCTTGGTTCCAGGTTCTCTATCAGTACATAAATAAATTGAGTGATGACTAATGGGTTATTACTGCAACACGAAACTCTTGCGGTAAATTATTGGACTCAATGGCTCCAGAGGGTTCTTTATTCCATTTTTATTCATTTATTATTATTTTTAGTCTTTCAAAGGGTGAGTGTCCCATTGTTACCTTCCTTCAGCAAGGATGTTTTTCTTTTTTTAATTTAAATTAGAAACAAGCTTGTTTTACATGTCAATCCCAGTTCCCTCTCCTTCCCCTCCTCCCCTGTCCCCCACAGACCTCCATATCCTATCTGCTTTCTGCTCCCCAGGGAGAGTGAGGCACTCCATGGGGGATCTTAAAAAAATCTGTCATATAATTTGGAACAAGGCCTAGACTCTCCCCATGTGTCTAGGCTGAAAGACTATCCCTCTATGTGGAGTGGGTTCCCAAAGTCCATTCCTGTACTAGGGATAAATACCTATATACTTCCAGAGGTCGCATAGATTGCCCAGACTTCCAAACTGACATCCACATTCAGGGGGTCTGGATCAGTCCTATGCTTGTTTCCCAGCAATCAATCTGGGGACCATAAGCTCCCCCTTGTTCAGGTCAGCTGTTTCTGTGGGTCTCTCCAGCCTGGTCTTGACCCCTTTGTTCATCACACCTCCATCTCTACAAATGGATTCCAGGAGTTCAGTTCAGTGTTTAGCTGTGGGTGTCTGCTTCTCCTTCCATCAGCTACTGGATGAAGGCTCTAGGATGGCATATAAAGTAGTTATCAACCTCATTATCAGAGAAGGGCATTTAAGGTAATCTCTCCACTATTGCTTAGATTGTTAGTTGGGGTCAACCTTGTAGATCTCTGGATATTTCCCTAGAGCCAGATTTGTCTTCAAACCTATAATGGCTCCCTCTATGATGGTATCTCTTTTCTTGCTCTCCTCTATTCCTCCTCTGACTCAATCTTCCTGCTCCCTCATGTTCTCCTCTCCCCTCTTCTCCCCTTCTCTTTCTCCTAAATCACTCTCCTGCCCCCACATGCTCCCAATTAGCTCAGGAGATCTTGTCCTTTTCTCCTTCTCTGGGGACCATGTATGCCTCTCTTAGGGTCCTCCTTATTTCCTCCCTTCTATGACAGTGTGGATTGTAGGCTGGTACTCCTTTGCTCTATGTCTAAAATTCATATATGAGTGAGACATGCCATATTTGTCTTTTTGTGAGTGGGTTACTTAACTCAGGATAGCTTCTTCTAGTTCAATCCATTTGCCTACAAATTTGAAGGTTCCATTATTTTTTTCTGCTAAGTAGTACTCCATTGTGTAAATGCACCACATTTTCTTTATCCATTCTTCAGTTGAGGGGCATCTAGATTGCTTCCAGGTTCTGGCTATTACAAATGATACTTCTATGAACATAGTTGAACAGATGTCCTTGTTATATGAATGTGCATCCTTTGCACATATGCCTAAGAGTGGTTCTTAGTGTTTGAGATGCTGTAAGGGAGAAGCTTTTTGTAGGAATGGTCTTAGGGAAAACATTTAAGTCAGAATAAATTCAGAAACTGATACTAAAGTGTTCTAATGGAGAAAAGTCAATGTGATTGAGTAGAGAATGAAGAACTGTCAAGTTGCATAAGCAGAAATGGTCAAAGTGAGGATATGAAGGCAGAAAAGATATGTCAGGAAAGATGAAAAAAGACATCATGGACAACATTCCATGACCAGACTATTATAATGTTTTCCAGGTTAATTCGTAGTCAAGAGAAATCTGAAATGCCTTTAAAAATCTTTTTAAAGCTAAAATTTTGTTAAAAGGTGATCACAGAAGCAAAGTGATGTTTAGAGAATATTGATAACAGTGTGTGGCTTGGAATGCTCACTTAAGATAGAGATTGTGAGTGGCTCCCAGTGATGGAGATATGATCACACAGGAGATGATATGTGAGCATCTATACCACAGCTCCTGCTGCAAAAGCCAAATGCAGTATTTACCAAATTAGTTGTATCCTGGGAAATACCTATTTCCCCCCAGAAATCTTTGTATTTTTAACATCTTTTTTTTTCTGTTACTACAACTAAACTTTACATATAGCACATTAGACTGGGGCATTACAGTATAATGAAGGAAGTCTCTGGATTCAGTAAGACCTGGGTAGAGTATAACAACACTATTTCATTTTTTCTTATTTTTTCATTTAATTTTTTCATTTTACATACTAGTCCCAGTTCTCCCCCTTCCTCCCCTTCTCTCTTCCCCCACCTCCATCCATCCCACCCCTCATCCATTCTTCAGGTGGGGTAAGGCCCTCCTTGGGTAGTCGACAAAGTCTGGCATACCAAGTGGAGACAGGACCAATCCCCTCCCCACATACTAAACCTGAGCAAGGTATCCCACCATAGGGAATGGCAATCCTATTTCTTAATAGAGGAAACACGGGTAAGTTATTTAAATCGTTTGAGTGATCCCCATTTCATAGATAAGGTACCTGAGACACAAATGATTACCTACCTTAGATTTATTTTGAGAATTAGTGAGATTTTATTTCATAGTTCATAATATTCTCATTATTTAGCTATCTCAACACACTAAATTTATCAACAGCTATACTCAAATTATAGAAGCATTATCAGAATATCTCAAACATCTGAATTAATTTTTGAGGATATCTTCACATGGAAGCATTCATGGAAAACATTTATTAAATATGTCTTTCCAAAAGAATTACATTGATAATTATCATCATTAAATGAGATTAGCAAAGCAACTAAAGCACATAGTGGGCTATTAATATGTGCTTATTTATATTAATGACAGAAATAATACCCAAAGACAGAATGAGCAGGACACTAATGAAACTTACTTCATAGTTCCTATTTGAATATAAACAATAATTAAAGAAAGTACTTGAATCTCATGGGTATTCATTCATATTTTATCTACAGCTTTCAATATTTAATTCCATCTAAAATGATAGTATAATTTAGTCCTGTAAACCATGTTCTACCTGTCAGAAGAAGCAGCATAGTAGTTAGTAACACATGCTTTGCTTTTAGATAGCCTCAACATGACTCTTTAAATTGCTATAAAATATTTGCCAAATTATGTGATGTCTATGCCCCAGTTTCCTAATCTGTAAAATGGACAGAAAAGAATAAGGTCTGTCCACTGGGCTGCAGTAAGAATCTAATGAAATACTCTAGCTAAAGTGTCGGTACACTGGCATCACTAAACCAATACAATCCTTGTATTTCACATTTTGTGTAGATTTACAACAAATAATATGCCCCTGGAAACTTCTAGAAATAAAAGACAGTAGTAATAGAACTGTCCCTCCACTTCATGATAAGGCTGGTGCTTCTCAATTCCAGTCCATAGTCAAGTGCTATGGTTCCAAATCATCACATTGGATTTCTTTATTTGTTCTTGGTTTACGCAGAGATTGTTCAGCCCAGCATCTACTTACAGCCCTTCACTGGTGGCTTCTGCACTCATACTTCACCTATAGTGAAATACAGTGGACCTCCAACCTCTTTTGTGCACAAGAAATTAGATTTCTGCAACTTATTTTCTACACCAGTCTTGTACCCAGAATGTTTTCTTTTCTTTATTATCTCACACAGAAGACTAAGGAAAGGGAATCTGTGGGCACAGTGAAAGGAGGTCACTTATTTAAGGAAGTAGAGTAAGAAGTTTACGTGACCTGGGAAGGAAGCATTCCACACACAGAAATTCCCACTGCATGAAACTATAAATATACATGAATACAGAGTTACTTGTCACCTCCATGCCTAAATTATAAAGTCAATGTTGAATGTTGACTCATGTTAATGACACTTGGCAATGTAATTCTCTGTAAGAATATCAGTATAATATTTCCAATAATCCCAGGGGTGCTTGGAGAGAAGGAGAAAGCCAAGCAGATAGAACTTTATGAAATTAATTAAACACAGACTTTGGTGTAAGGAAGCAGTGTGCTGGAAAGTACATCTGTTTTGCATACACATCCCCCCTCACCTTCAGTGTTCAGGTTTGTGTAGCAATCTCAGGTTTAAAGAGATTTGGGGGCAGAGCAACATGGAAATTTATGCAAATTAAGAAAATATTGTGAGGCTAGTATTAGTCATAAATATTGTTCTTATTTTCACATTACTTAAAATAGAATACTATATAAGCAACAGAAATATTCACAAATATTAAATTGTTACAAGATTACTATACTATTGACTTGTATTTTACTTAAATTACTTTAAATGATTTGGAAACAGTATTTAAATAATTGATCATTTAAAATAGCATAATGCACATACCCACCACTCCAAACAAAAGCCGAGAAATGTACACATGAAGTCCTTTAGCTGATTGCCAGGGTAACCACCATTCTGGATTTCACATTTATCCTCTTTCTTGTGAATGCTACATATAGTCATTTTCCTGAATCTAGCTTAAGCCTTAACAATATATTCACATTATTAGTAACTATTTGTATAATATTTCAGTTAATGTTTTATTGTAGACAATGATATGTTTTTACCTGCATTTATATTTAATTTTATTTCAGTTTATCTTCTTTATTTTAGGTAATTATATTCATTCTTATGTCCTCATTGTTTTTAAATAGTATTTTCACTACACATTACACTCTTTGAATTTTTCCCAAATATACCTCCTGTCATGTTGATATTAACATTGTAGAATTTTAATTTCATTTATGTAGGTTTGTATTTTTCCTTTGCTCTCAGCATTTTAAAAAACAAGATATGATATTGCATTTAAAGCACAATATATTTATTACTTTCAACATTTCCTAAGATTTATGTTTTTTATCATTTAAATACTTCATTAGCTGGTCCTAGTGTGGGTATCAGGTAGTTTTAATGGTCTTCATTACTGAGATAAATAGTATGTCCTCACATTTATACAATTATCTGAACATCAGATTGCAGGTCCTAAGGCTTTGATTCTCTGAAAACAGCCTTTCACTCTCTCCTTGAATCTCATGCTGCCACTTGTGCATCTGATGTTGGACTGATTCTTGTTTCTTTGTTGTGATATATTTCTCTCTATTCATTCTCTTTTCCTTCAATTAATACTTCTTCACTGTCTGTAGTACTCCAGGCCCTCAGGGTGATAGAGTCCCCTAGTGGAATACAGATAGCTTATGCAAAAGAAAATAATTTCAAAGACTGATTTAAAAGGAAGTCTTTCTTGACTTTCATTATCTTGAAGACTTACTGCTTACCATATCAACACTACACTGTGACTGGGTACTTCATGTGAAGTGACTTAAACTTCACTTGGATTGTCTAGACTTGATCTGGTCTTGGCACAGTCACTGAAATGTGAATTCGCATTCAGGTGAGGTTTGCATAGGGAAATTTACACTCAGAAGGGGCAGGGGAAGGCTGCCTTGAGCAGCTCCGTGCCTTTACTCTGAATTAAGAAGTGTAGAGAAGGCAACATACTGTTATTTTTCATAATGCTTCTTTTTCTTCTAGGCAAACAAAATTAGACTTTGTGCAGGGAAGAAGCTATATGTTGCTTTGGGAAAATTATGAAGCAGAAGGAAATGGAGTGAACAAAAGATAAATATTCAAAATAGATCCTTGCCCTGGAAATCTCAGATGTACTAAATCCTTTATGAATTGTGCTTCTTTTCATGGAAAACTAGATATAATCATAGGCGAGTATCTTTGCATGGGCTTCATTAACATACCCTTCTTGTTAAGTGGAGCAAGGCTTATCCACAGACTCACAAGAGGAAAAGAAAATGGACCCAGGGAGAAAAGAGGGCTGACAGTTTAGATTTGTTTGGGGAAAAGTACATATCCCTGGAAAATGTGCAGACTTTATTTTTAGTGAAATAACACAATTCAATGTATATCTTTTACAGAACATCATCAATAAAATACTATAATTCTGAGCTACATGAGATACTCAACATGACAGCAAAAATTAATTGTTTTGTGAGCAATATCAACAAGTAGGAAGGTCTGTCTTCCTTTTTCTTTCTTTCTTAATTCCTTCCCTCCTTCTTTTTCTTCTTTTCTTTCTTTCCAAATGTTAGACTTTAATATTGGAAACCTTGCAACATGCACATCTTTGACTTAAAAGCCTCAGACTGATTGAAGACTAACTATTGGCAAAGATTTGATGAAGTACAGCATCTTCCCTAATCCCATATAGTCTTGTTAATTTTTGTGATTGTTTTGGATTTTGAGTCTCAGTCTCAAGCTCAAGCTGTCCAAGAACTAACAGATGATCATCCTGCCTCAGTCTCCAAAATCGGAACTACAAGTATAAGCCATGATCTTTAGTTCACTCTTTAAAAGGGAAAAGACAAACATACTGTTCATAGACATCAAGGTCTGTGCAACTTTACCCTGATTATCCGCTGTAAACATAAGGGCCAGTCATACAGCTAGCACACATTCTTGCTACTAAGACACTGTGCAGAAAGGGGCAATATCTTATCTTTTATCTATCTATCTATCTATCTATCTATCTATCTATCTATCTATCTATCTACCTACCTACCATCTATTGCTTGTCTACATTCCTAGCTATCATCCATTGATCTATCTCTAGTTCTGCCTCCCTCCCTCCTTGCCCCCTTCTTTGTGTGTATGTGTGTGTGTTCTATTTTTCCCTACAGCTGTACAAATTATTTTCTACTCATAGCTACTGAAAATGTGAGGAATCTGATAAATGCACAATCCAATGATTCATTCTAAAGCCAACAGACATATTATTGGAGTATGCTATTTTGATAAGAGATGACTACATAGTAGAAAGAAAATTGCCATAGGTCTTCATCTAAGGAACAAACAAACTTTAGTAGCCCCTGGGAACAATCATAGATGGTCACATCAATCAGCCACACTACATCTTGTGTTCTATGAGAATTTCTTTCATGTTTCTTTTTCAATTTGAGTGTCTGAATTTTTAGAAAAATCTATGCTTGCTAGATATATTAGTTCCTACCTATAATCTAAGCACTCTGTAGACTTTGAAAGACACATTGCCAGTTACCATCCAGTCTGGACTAAAAGGGAGACCCTGTCTCAATAAAACATGACAAAATAAAAATCCCAAAAGAAGAACAAGTCAAACTACAAAAAACACCTATAAAACAGGTTTTCTTGGAGTAATTCATGTGCATGACTATGTAAAAACTCATTAGCAAAGTAATTGCTTTGCTTCACATTTGGAAAGAAGTCTATCACACAAGTATTGAACCTACAGAATATATAAATCTCTCAGAATTGTCCTTGTGTATATTGTAATATCTTCTGGAAACATTGTGTATAGGATAAGAAGTTAAACATAATGATCACTCTGCACTACATAGCCAGTTTAAACACTAGAATGTTCCTAACACAACTAGTGCCATATGATTCTGTATCTGACCTCAGCTTCTCCTACTCTCCCTGAAGACTAAACTGTAAATGTAGAGATTTATTACTACCTCATTGCTATTTATAATATTTCCATCTTGATTAATATCTTTAAATATATGTGATGTCTTAGTTGGCATGTTTTAAAAAGATTTTTAAACAATACTTTTATTTATTCTTTGGTGATTTCATGAATACATTGTTAATTAAAATATATCACTTCCTCTTTCCCTTTCTGTCTCTCACTATCATGTACTTGAATTGTGTGTATGTGTGTGTGTTTGGAATTGCATTGTTTTATGAATCTTCAAAGTGTTTTCTCTATTTAGTGCACATTATCACACTATATGACTATATGATGTTCTCCATGGTACAAAATCCTAAAAAATGTAAATTGGACTTGCCTTGATGTTTGTCAGTGGGGGAAGGATTACTGAATCATGGGGTGTGCATGTATCTAATTCCCTATGACAATGTGAGGTTGTTTTTCAAAATTGTCTGAGAAACAGAAATTTTAAACTTTGTTCACATCTTTAGCTAAACTTGGTATTTAAAGCTCTTAAAATTTTTGCCCATCCTGTATATTAGTATTGGTTTTAATGTACATCTTTCTGGATAACAAGGTTGCTGACACCTGGGATTTCATCCATAACATTGTATTTCATGTGCAACACAATGCACATGCTCACTTTTGAGATTGGATTTAAAGGTGTGTTCAAAGCCCTCATGTAGAATAAATTTAAGGCACAAGCCGTACAGCAGGGCCTGCTTGCAGTTACTAAAATTCACCAGGAGTTTTTTTTTTTTTTTAATTTGCTAAATGTCAAGGTTAAAGAAGGCAACTAGTTTTGCTCATCTCTGGAGTATACAGTTTATTTGTAACCTGTCTAAAGAGCATCCTCAAATTGTCTGGTATTGCTCTTTTAGACTCTCATCTTAGACAAACCCTGCGTGATTTTTCTTTTATCTAAAACAGTTACTCTATTCCAATAACCAAAATGATTAAATTAAAAAACTTCTCAGCCATTGTTTATACTTAATGAATGTATGCATTGTATATGTCACTCATCAACATATTAATGGATGGGCTATTATAAAGACAATTAAAGCATAATTTATCTTCCAAATGTTTGCACACTATAATTTCAGAGATTTCCACTCGCAACTGGAAATAAAGATACTAGTTTCTGGATAGATTCAAACCCATGTCTGAAAACCATACCTTTTATAAAGACATAGCAGTCATGGTACAGATGTATTGCTGTTGCTCATTCAGGGACTAAAGGCATTAATGTCCCCAATTTTGCCCCATCTCCAAGAGGATTCCATAGTCAAACCCTCTCAGTTTTGTTTCTCTCAGAGCAAAGCATAGTCATTTTCCTAGACAACCAGCCAGATAAGCAACTCAGCTTTCCATGCCTTAAAAAAAAACGCAACCTCATATTTCATAAAAGCATACAGGACATTACAATAAATATCCCAAAACTATTTAAATTCTACAGACATCTGGGATTTTATTGGGCAGTTGAATAAGGTTTTTATTTTGAATTATATATGAAGAATATAATATAGCGCTGGTTACAGAGTAAATAACAATGTTAATATAATTCCTTGCTCTGTGTTCCATATTTTATATCTCCCATTCCGCTCTCCTCATGTGGAGAGCTTGGGGAACTGCTAAATTTCCCTAAGTTAACTGAAGTCACACTAGAAAAAATTCCTTTTCTATGACATGGAAAAACATAAGTAGTTTTTAACTGAGCAATATGTATTCTATCTCTATTAGCCTCAAAGTCAGTTTTTAAAACCTGAAGAACTGTTATAGTAATAAGAGTTTCCATCTTCCCCAGTCTCTCCTATCTGTCAGACAACACGTAAGTGTTCTGACACATTTTCCCTGATCTTAGAACTCTACATGATGGCCCACATCATCCAGCAAGTAAATGCCTGAGCTGTGTTCTACCTCAGGTCACTGCTCCCACACTTCCTGCCACTTTCAAATGCTGCCACATGCAGTGAGCAAATCGCCTCCCCATTGCCTGATCCAGCAGGTGACTGTGAAATTAAACTATTTCTTTCAGAACAAGCAGGTTTAGAATTGTTTGGCAAATAACAAAGGAAGAACCTTTTACTGTGAAATCTTAATTCACATCCACGCATAATAAGTGTTTACTCTTGAGCCTGGTATTATTTAATAATTATCTACTTAAATCACTTTATGTATCAATTTATCAAGTCTGGAAGAAAGAAATGGCATGACCAAAATTTCTAGCTTTGGAGATTATGAATAGCTTCTGTTACTCCCTCCTATTGAAATGTTGACATATGCACAAGCAATAGAAATTGGTCTATTTTTAATGCTATGAAAATGCAAAATTGAAAAAAAAAAACTAAAGGAAAAAATCAACTATCTCAGCCTGAGTGGATCTTGATGTAAACATAGGCCTTACATTCCTGAAACCTCTCTGTGCCTAGTCTCTTCCCTATAAACCGTGATAACGCACATTTGACTTCTCTCAGGTAGAAACTATTCAAGGAAGACAGGGATGCAAAGCAATTTGGTTTCTCAGAGCTAAAAATTTTACAAACAAAAGATATTGTCATGATGTTCCTGTTATTATTCAGCTGTGCTGAAAAACCCCACAAAAGCAGCCAAGGGGCGGGGCGGGGGGAATCAGCATAGCACATCATTGAAAAAGCTTTTATCTTCCATACTCTTCTATCTTGGAGGCATTAGTTTCAAAAAAGTCTTATGTTTTTGACAAATCAGAAAGAACTCTTGTTAGAGATGTAAAAGGAATCTGTATGCAGGCAATGATCCAATGATACCTGTTACCCTGATGTGTAAAATCATGAAAACACAGGTGCCAATGAGTATTAGAATAATTCTAACAAATCTTTTGTTTGCTTCCTTACCCAATAACTCACATCTAGTTATATTTTTAAATCTACTTTATTTTGATACAAATTATGTGTAATACAAGACACACAGTTTAGCTACAAAGTTCAATGAACTGAGACAAATGTGTAAATCCAAATAATAACCCCTAGACTCATCAAGATGTATGGTATTTTCATCTCCTAAGAAATTTTCCTCATGCTTCATTGCATAGAACTAGAACTCTCCAGAAATTAGGTTTTATATTTAAATAACTGGCATTACCTTGAAATCAAAATCCCCTGCCTGGATTCCTGACTGAAAAGATGAGAACTGAGGCAGTGGGACTCATCAGTTATTCCATTATTCTTTTTTTTAATCATTGACATTTATTAATGGGATTGATAAATATAAACACATTATCCAAAGTCCTTACTATTCTTTCTCATTCTAATCCTATTTTCCCTGAATGTTTCTTATCACAGTTTATAGTTTTTGTGTATATTTGGGTGTTCATTTGAAATCTAGTTTATTCACTGGATTTGAGACCTTGTAGAATTAAAAATTATGTTTATTCTTTTGCCAGTATATTCTTGGTTGAACAATGCAATACACTTCCCTGATACATAAAGAACTTGGTAATTAATTTTTAGTACAGTGAAAAATACCTGTTTTAATCAGATTTCTCTAAATGAACATAGCTAATAGAATAAACTAATATCTATCCATACGTTAGTAAGGGATTTATTGAATAGTTCATATGCTATGGTTTGAATAGTGCAACCACACTGTCTCCTGATGTAAAAGGCTAAAATCTAGTAGTTGTTTAGTCCATGAGACTAGCCTCAGTAGTCCAGATCTGGTGCTGGATACCTAGGGAAGTCCTAGAGCCCGGCCAATTTTTGGTTCACACTGGAATTTCAAAGAAGTAGATTCTATCACCAGCAAAGGAATCTCTCAGGATGCATGAACTGTCCAATGGGCATGAGGGAAAATAGGCAAAAAGCAAAAGTGCCTTCCACCATGTCCTTTTAAGTAAGCTTAAGTTATGGCCAAGATTCAGGGTGGGTCAAATGATTAGGATTTGGGGTGGGTGTTCCAACTCCAATAATCTAAGCAAGAAAAATTCCTTACACATGTTTCTAATTGTTTCAGTTTTAGTTAATTCCAGTCATTGTCAAGTTAACAATCAAGATTAGCCATCACAACACATGATTCATTTTTATAGAATTAATTGTCACCTTTAGGTAGGTGGGCTGTATTGAAGAATGTAAGTATAGAAAAGTATTATTACTTATGATACCTGATTTTATTCTAAATCTGCAGCCATGTGCCATAAAACCAGTTTTATTGCTACCATCTTATCTTTTTAGATAGTTTCGCTTGATTAGGTTACTGTTGTTCATGTGTAGGAGGAAGGTAGAGAGGGCTACCTATTATTACAGAAAAGTCATGTTCTACTTGTTACACATTAACACTGACTTTGGAGTCAAACTCTTTAGCCCTGTATTATCTATTTACTAGCTGTTCCTGTATGTCAAGCAGTATTCCTAAGATATTCGCTGTATCTTAGTAGCTCTGAAATAATGATTTCAATCTCAGATTCATCGTGATAGGAGAAAGGAAATAGATGTATTGGTCAAGCCATGAAGGATAAACAATTGCAGGGAACAATACTCTCAAAACCTGATTTTTAGAATTTGTTCCCAGCCAGTATCTTTTTCCATTCATTTGGGGAGGATAAAAGTTCCAAAATTCTGTTATTTGGTGACCATATTCTAAGACTGTGCAGAGTCCTGTCTGAGCATTAGCAGTGTGCTCCAGAGAGGCCTAATGTGAACAACTGCAAATCCTTTTCACTCAAGAAATCACAAAGATTTTAGGACCTGTGTGTCTGAAACTAGGACAATCAACAATAACTACTAATTTACTCTGATACTTGTGTAGAAATATTTTTAACACTATTTGTAAGAAATATAATGATCCCAAAGAAATATTATGAGTGGTGTTGAAGAAAGAATAAGCACTTAGAGACAATATCCATTCTTAGGAAATTTTTGTCAGAAAAAGGGTGTTTGATTGGCGAGTACCAGAATACGCCTGTTAAAAATTAGATTAAAACCTTGTGGGAGCTCTGGGAATTAATGTGATATAATAATGTACAAGAGTGATCTATGTGGTTCCTGATGGCAATGGTGGGTCTTCACATACAAGCTCTCTCATGTGTATGGGGACTTACAGATATGTGGGTCCCCTCCAAAGACACGTACAACACACACACACACACACACACACACACACACACACACACACACACACACACTCAAAAATGGAAAAAGTGGGAAAACAAAGAAGTTTCCAAAAATCAAATAGCCAGCAATGTATGTTTGAACTCAGGTGAATTTACTCACATGTTTACTTCATTGAATATTTCTTACCTCTTGTTTTACGCCTACTATATGGAAAGTACTCTCCTTTGCTTGGGGACAGATAGTGATCAATTTTGGAGTCCATATTCTGGAGTGTAAAATTAAATCCTAATGTTTGTCTAGCACATTTTCTATCTGCATTATTTTGTAAACAAACTCTCATCCACAACCCTGTGAATTCAATTAAATCACACACACACACACACTCACACACACACACACACACACACACACACACACACACACACACACGTACACACTCTGTATGAAAGTATGAAAATGTAATGAAGTAACACATGATTATATAATTGACATATAGCTAATGAAAAACATGAAAGGGGATAGGGAGATGGCTCAGTGGGCAAAGCATTTACCACATGGGTATGAGGACATGAGCTTGAAAACCTAGACAGTAGGAAAAACCAGAAATAGTAGCATGCATCTGCAACCCCAAGGTTCCCCTAGTAAGGTGGTCAATGTTTTCTTGGGGGACATCTTTTCCTTCCTCCCTCATTTTCTCCCTCCTTTCATTTCTTCCTACAGTAAAAATACCCATTCAAATTGGAACATTTTTGAAAGAAGGTATTTCCTTGGTTACAATACAAGGGTAATACAAGATAGCTGATTAATCTTTCCTCCTTCATTGTCTTTTGTTTTTAAAATCTCTCAGAGGACTTATGGGGGTAGACAGAAGTGCCAGGTAAGTAAAGAATTATTAGTATTTGGCTCTAGCTAGATCTCCTTTTTATTACTCAATGTTACACACACACACACATTCTTATTAAAAAAGAAACTCCTTTGTGAAGGAAATAATCCCTTTCATTTTCCAAATAAGAGCAGGGTAGCTGACAGTAGGAAGAGAATTGGCAGTAGAATCCCCAGGTGAAAATCTTTGTCACTTCTTATTTAGTGAAATGAACATGAGGGGAGAGTATATTAAATTTATTACAGGGCAGAAGAACTCAACTCATCCCACCCTTTTGTACTGAACTCCCATTTGGCATGCAGCCACTGCTATCTAATTCATTAGATTACCAGTGCTCAAATCATGCCAGAGTTTTGCATTGTAGAACAGAACCCAGACATTCCAACTTTATTAAACCAGAATCATTGGCATAGGGGATGTTTTGAACAAGGACTTCTAATGGGGCTGATAACACGTCAGTTTCAGCTTGCCATCAGAGCTGATTATATCCCCTGTCCACCATCAAACTGATAAAAGAATTTTTATTCTATGCTTATAAAGTCTGCTCCAGGATCATAGAGCATGCAGGTCAATTACATGCTCCCAGGAAACAAAGGAGACAATCAAGTCAACTATGTAAATAGTTTGGAAATGATATGGAAATAGCCATCAGTTAGAGATGTGCCAGAAAATGCCACTTTATTTATTATTACATTTCTCACCCAAACATTAACATTTTCTTCCTTTTTCAATTCCAGTGTATTAGAAGATTAGAAGGAAGAATATACATTGATTGCCAAGAGGATGGATTTGTATTCTAAGGTATATTTCAAAAGTACAACTATACAGGAAAAAATATGTGAAAGGAAACCCTTAAATAATAGAAGCAAAACAAAAATCCACACTGTTAAAAAGGAGGACTCTTGTCCCCCCAAACATACATCAGTATGGCAGGGGACACAGCAAGATAATAGGCAAAGTGATACTTCATAGAATGCCAGTTTTCTTTAGTAGGTATTTTAAAGCATTGTTTATATTAGTAAACTAACACATATTATAATGTTGAATACAAAGTTCTCATAACTTCTTAAGATTAACCATTAGTGTTCATGTAAGTTTTGTGACTATACTTTATCTCTTTAGTTGTTGCCTAGATATCTGCCGAGCAAACTCACACCCCACTAGTATTAGTCATATATTTTCAAAGAGTAGCTATTGGGCTTTGTTATTAGTGGTTGTTGAACTCTTATCATGTAAACTTTTCCTTTTTTAAGACATACTTTTTTTCACTTGCTTTGTGGCAAATACTACACATTCCTAATATTAACTTTTAAATTGGGCCCTCTCCTTTTCTTTCTTTGGATTGTTAGTAGAGCCAGAAATGTATCCTATAGCAGATATCTATCCATTTGTTGCAGTTAAAAGATAATAGAGGCTGGCCTAGAAATGGTAGCACTTGGCTTTAATCTTAGCACTAGGGAGTCAAGGGCAGGCAGTTCTCTGTGAGTTAGATGCCAGAATGGTCTACAGAGTGAGTAGGGCGATATAGAGAAATCCTGTCTCAAAAAATAGCACAACATACACAACAACAAAATTAAAATTGGAGTAGCCACTGTACAAGTGAAATCAGTAAAGGTAACAGTAATTGCAGCCATGGTTTTCAACTAGGTTTCTCTATAATTGAGTCATGAGAGAGACAGTGATGGAAAGTAGTGTAGGACTATTGTTAGAAGTCAGGGGATATTATAGGGACTATTCTAAGAGGTTTGGAGATATTGGGCTATTGTCAGAAGTCATAGGATATTATAGGGACTACTGTAAGAGGTTGGGAGATACTGGAACTATTGTCAGAGGTCAGGTGATATTATAGGGACTATAGTCAATGGTCGGGATATATTGGGACTATTGTGAGAGGTTGGGAGATATAGGGACTATTATTACACAGCAGGGGGTATTATGTAGTATTTAGGTCAATGAAATTTCTGCTTTCAAAACACAGGTAAGAATTAATACTGTTCTCAAGAGAGACTTCATTGGAGTGTATTGTTATAAAATGGAAAACACCCCACTCCCCGTCCTCCAGCTTTCCAGTATCCTATGTAATCTCAGGCCAGATCTATCCCTCATAAAGTGTTCCCACATGATGCCATCAGCCATGAGGGTATGCAGGCAGGATGTTCTTTTCCCCAGCCAGCACTATGCTGTTTGGACTTCTAGTTCCTAAAATGATAAGCCTAAATAAACTTCTTTTCTTTTACACAATCCAGATTCAAGTCTTTTAATATAACAATAGAAAACTAATACCACTGCCATGATTCATACTGAAGCCTGGATAACAGAACAATGAGCATCTTACCAACCACTTATGCTTCACTTCACTGCTGTAACTTCATTTCCTCTTTGGAAATCATGGTTAACTGAATATTTAGAGAACAGAAATTACCAGATATAAGGTTCTTCTCTAAGCACTTTGCATATATTAATCCATTTAAGCTTTGTGACAAAGATGTGCGTTACAAGTATCATGACTGTTATGCAAAGTAAAAATCACTGAAAAAATAGAGATAGATGGGGTTATTTAGATAATATGGACAGGTACTTTATTTAATATTATATGTTATATTTGGAACAGTCTATTTTGAATAGGAAGCAACATTCAACTAAATGGGGAAATTGTAGGCAATATTGAGCAAGTATTCTGAGATGGAAACATGCTTGTGGTGTTAAGAATCAGCAAAATGGCCAGTTAGGTCAATGGTGGTAAAAGAGAAATAAGAAGTAGGAATGGAATCACAGCATTTTGAGTTGCTCTGTCCTTGATAGAAAGCCAAATGGGGGAAATTTCAAGCAGATTTTGCAGGCATTTGTGATGGGGAATGTACTTCTGTGTATGTTTATCTTATTGATTGTTGAATAAAGTACTGTTTTGCCAACGAGGCAGCAAGTTAGGCGGGACTAGAAGTCAAGGAGGATTCTGGGAAATGTAGTAAAGAAGTGATGACCCAGGCAGGAAATGACATAGCAGGGAGACTCATACATAAACAAGGGAAGAGGGAAGTGGGCCCCTTCTCTCTTCCTTGAGATCATGTTATCCCAGGATGAGGATGCCAATGGAAGGCATCCTAAATAAGATAAGTCTTATAAAATATAAAATATATAGATTTATGATAATTAAGACTGCGCTAACAGATGAGAAATCCTAGTCATTGGCCAAGCAGCATTTGTACCTAATATAAGTCTCTGTGTATTATTTCTGGCCCAACCTCAGCAGGCAGAACTCAGGCAGCTGCAGAAGGCGCCCATGTGGTGGAAAGTACCCACGTGGTACTCAGGAGGCTTTTTGTGGAAAGATTTATCATAACACATTTGCATCTTTCTTCTCTCTCTCTCTCTCTCTCTCTCTCTCTCTCTCTCTCTCTCTTTCTCTCTGTGTGTGTATGTGTAAGAGAATATGCTTTTAACAATGTATTGTATACATTAACCTTCTTCACACACTGTACACAGTAATCCTTCTTTTCTTTCTCTTTTAGTTCCCCCTCAGTAATGGGGAGTCACCCCTGGTCCTTCTGCATGCTTAGTTGGTACTGAATCATTGAGAGAGATCCCAAGCTCATATTTTATGATTTAATTTTAAGATGGGTTTTCATTAAGTAGCCACATATGGGCTTAAAATAATATAGGAAATGCTGTGATTTGGGGATCTTCCTGCCTCAATCTCCAAAGAGGCTGTAATTACAGACATTCACCATTTGGATCTTTTTTTCTTCCTAAACTCTATCAGTTGGCACATAGTGAGTTTTGTAGTATATATAACTCATATTAACATGCATAGGAGAAGCAGCAACAGTAAATAGCATCCATATCTTTCAAGATCTGGTGGGAAGTAGAAAGTATATAAAATTTAAATCTGAGTAATTCAGAGGGTAAATGCAGTGTGGAGGCATTATTGGAAGTGAGCAATAGTAATGTAATATATTTTCATTACTTATGTTAGCTTTAACAATTACAAATATGCTTAGGAAAGGAGCAATAAAGGCTTAATATAATATCTACAAAATGCTTTATACTGATTTATGTAATGGTTAGAAATATTGTATTAAAATTGAATTTTACAATAATTTCACATGTACAAAAATTTTAGAGAAATCACAGTCAATCATCTTTAAAAGCAAATTTATAAAAGCTTTATAGTTTTTAAGGAGAAAATTACATTCTGAAAGATATTTTGAATTATTTTTATTTTTATGTTTATGGATATTTTGCCTGAAAATGGCATATAATTTGGGAGGGGAATGTGTTTTAATATGCATAGCATAATGTAGATGAGTTCTTCAGAAAGGAGACTGTGCCAATATTCCTTAAGTTCCAACACAGCATTACCTGACTTTAATACTCTCTAGCTGCTTGAACTTGGGGACATGACTTAACTTCTGTGACCTTCCAATCCCATTTCATATAATGGAAACAGAGTATTTCCCTTGGTTGTTTATTGAAAATATTGTATGCAAGACATGCAAATCCACTTGACTTTTTGTGTAATGTCTAGCAGACCTAAGTAGCTGATACTATTATCTTTATTTTCTGTGTCTTCCAAAGCTATTTGCCTTTCAGTTCTCATGAGGACTGTCTTTTCCTCAAGCTCTGTGACCTTTGTATCCCTTTGTAGTATGTATTGCTATTAAATATGTACTTCAACAGTCATTAATAAGCACCATTTAAATTGAGTGACAATGTCATCAGTGTCAAATGAAAGAAAATTAATGTTAGAGGGAAGTTTGCTTGTTAAGAGAATGTGACCATAAATGCTAGCTTGGGGCTGAGACAGAAAAGAAAAATCACTGTTGTGGTTCCTCACAAATGCTGACCAGAAGCTATTTCACAAAGCTCATGTTCAAGAAGACCAGAGTATTTAATCTGTGGCAGAATACATAGTTAATGATGTAGGTGGAGACTGTGTCATTTCACCCAGCACATGCATTCAAAAGGTGTTTTAACAGTGGGTTTATTTTACAGTATTATCTTTAGGCTAATATTCAACTCTATTGGTTTCACTTTCTAATATAATTATTTCACTCAGCTTTGAATGTTGGGAGGGTTAACTCGGGCTCATGTTCATATAAGTTTCAGGATGTGTTTCACTTAACCTTTTGCTTGGGTATGTGGCTACATGGTATGTCCAGCAGTAGTTACATAGTGAATAGACCAATTTAGCAGATGCTGGTCATGAAATAAAAAGAAGAAAGTGTTTGGTATATTCTTTAAAGGCAAGACCACAACAAGTTAAC
Source organism: Cricetulus griseus (assembly GCF_003668045.3). Classification (NCBI taxonomy): domain Eukaryota; kingdom Metazoa; phylum Chordata; class Mammalia; order Rodentia; family Cricetidae; genus Cricetulus; species Cricetulus griseus. The sequence goes on along the minus strand of NC_048595.1, from coordinate 106,012,299 downwards.
TTCTTCTACTGTGCCCCATAACCTAAAGTTTCCATCACTGTCCAACAGCATGATAAGCTGGGCATCAAACATTGAATACATGGGATTATGGGACTGTCTCAGTTTCTTTTCTGCTTTTTAAATTTTTTAGTGAAATATATTTAAATTAGAAACAATCTTACTTTACATATCAATCCCTGTTCCCTCTCCCTCCTATTCTCCCATGCCACTGACTGACTCCCCATAAAGCAACTTAAGGGGTTCATGGTTTATTTTAGTTCACATTTCTAGGTACAGACTACCATTGCAGAGAAATTGGGGTACAGGAGCTTCAGGAGCATTTTCAGTCAGAAAGCCAAAAATGTATCCGTGCTTTCTCTTCCTGGAGTTGCCTTGGCCATGTTCTGGTCTACAATTAAAATGTGTCTTGATTTGTAAAATTACATAACCTTGAAAATTCCTACATACATGTCCAGTGTCCCATCTCACAGGCGACTCTAGATTGTATCAAGCTGTTAATTAATATTAACATTCATAGAAATGGCTTTCTAGCTACAAACTACATCAGCAATGTTTACTTCTTTCCTGAGTCTTCTTACGATTGAACATTTCTAATTCTGATTCTTCTCCTTGCCTTTGTTTCTCATCAATCATATATATATATATATATATATATATATGTTAAAATCTTGTTAAAACGTTGTTTTTTTTTTGAGACAGGGTTTCTCTGTGTAGCTTTGGAACCTATCCTGGCACTCACTCTGGAGATCAGGCTAGCCTCGAACTCACAGAGATCTGCCTGCCTCTGCCTCCCAAGTGCTGGGATTAAAGGCATGTGCCACCAACGCCCAGATTTTTTTTTGTTTTTTTTTTTTTAAAAAGGTCTTAAGAACTATTGAAAAAAGAGTTTATCAATAGAGGAAAATCATAAAAGAGGTATTGTAGATACTAAGCTGAAGCCAACAGATTATTTTTAAAAACTGAAATATTCTTAGACGAGGCAGAAATAGATTAGATATGGTGGACCACCAGATTGAAACAGATTTGCTCTTTGCATATGATTTGCATTGACAACTTAGATATTTATATGTATGCTCATTCAATATTTACTCATCTGGAAGATCTCAGGGATTTTTAAAAAATATTTATTTTATTTTTATTGATCTCTGCAAGTCAGTCTTCTCTCTCTATCCCTCCCTCCCTCTCTCCCTCTCTCTCTGTTCTCTCTCTCTCTGTCTCTCTTTCTCTGTATGTGCACAGGTGTGTGTGTGTGTGTGTGTGTGTGTGTGTGTGTGTGTGTGTGTGTGTGTGTGTGTGTGCGTGTGTGTGCATATACATGTTTATAGGAACCCACAGACTAGAAGTGGAAGGTCAGATTTCCTAGAGCTGGAGTTAAAAGTAGCTGGAAGGTGCCCAATGTGGGAGCTAGAACCTGAACTTGAGTCTTTTCAAGAGCAGCAATGCTCTGAACCCTAAATTTCTCTACAGCATCCAGAGATTTCAGGTTTTAGGACTACCATGCAGGCATTTTCTAGAACATGGATGTTCTGATGATGTGGTAATGGTGATATTACTTAGAATGATCTTCTTTCTTTTAAATTAAATTTCTTTCTCTTTTTTTTTCAAGACAGGGTTTCTCTGTCGCTTTGGAGGCTGTCCTGGAACTAGCTCTTGTAGACCAGGATGGTCTCAAACTCACAGAGATCCGCCTGCCTCTGCCTCCTGAGCGCTGGGATTAAAGGCATGTGTCACCAATGCCTGGCCAAATTAAATTTCGTAAGTGACAAATTTACAGAGATTTTAAATGTACTCAGGTCTTTCATGGCCCAGCATTCACACATAGCTAACAAACAGACACAGAGACAAATAAAGAAAAATAATAAATACATTACTTAATTAACTAAGTTTCCTCCAGATTTGTAGAATTTGACATCTATGTACCTCTTTGATAGCAAACAAGGTTAAAATACTGATATCTCACAGATGGAGAACCTCTACCAATAGAAAGTTTCCAATACTATGTACCAAATACTAAATAAATATGCATTCTTCTGCATATCAATGCATCCTAGAGAACCTGGACCCATAAGTTAGCCACTTTCTGCAAAGATGCTCATATTTCTGTGGCTTCTGCCTCAAGTGAAAATATAGAAAGTCATTCCAATAAAATATTAGTAAATATGAACAGATATTTGTCACATCATGTTAATAGCCACAAAAATAATGAATACAAAAATATATAAATCATCCGTAATGGAATGGTTAGGAAAAATATGATTGGACTAAATTAAAGACCTACGTTTTGAAATATACATTAGTAAAATATGGAGGACAACACAGGGAAATAGACAAGGAAGACTACAATAATTATTAATGAAGAAATAAAAACAACCAGGAAACATCAATAAAATGTTCATAGTAATAAAAGTAGCATTTATTTAAGCAATGAAGTTATATCTGGAGACTACCATTTCCTGTAGGTTTAGTGTCTCAACTGAAGAGTAGTAAGAAGAGTCCCGAGGGTTGAGAATAGGGAACCTTGTTAATTATTATGAAAAATTATGGGATTTAACTTAAGAGTGCTTAAGGGTATTTCTGTCTTCAATATTCTAATTTATGTATCTTTTTATTTTATTTTAAGTAAAATTTTAAAATTAGAAATAAGCTTGTTTTACATGTCAATCCCAGTTCCCTCTCCCTCCTCTCCTCCCCTGGCCCTCACAGACCCCCTATCCCATCCCCTTTTTGGTCCCCAGGGAGGGTATGACACTCCATGGGGAATCTTCACAGTCTGTCATATCATTTGGAGCAGGGCCTAGACCCTCCCCAGTGTGTCTAGGCTGAGAGACCATCCCTCTATGTGTAGTGGGCTCCCAAAGTCCATTCCTGTGCTAGGAATAAATGCTGATCCACTACCAGAGGCACAATAGATTACCCAGACCTCCAAACTGACATCCTCATTCAAGGGATCGGGAACAGTCTTAGGCTTGTTTCCCAGCAATAAGTTTGGGGTCCATGAGGTCCCCATTGTTCAGGTCAGCTGTTTCTGTGGGTTTCTCCAGCCTAGTCTTGACCCCTTTGCTCATCATTCCTCTCTCTCTATAACTGGATTCCAGAGTTCAGCTCAGTTTTTAGCTGTGGGTGTCTGCTTCTGCTTCCATCAGTTATTGGATGAAGGCTCTAGGATGGCATATAAAGTAGTTATCAATCTCAATTTCGGAGAAGGGCATTTAAGGTAGCCTCTTCACTATTGCTTAGATTGTTAGTTGGGGCCAACCTTGTAGATCTCTGGACATTTCCCTAGTGCAGATTTTTCTTTAAACCTACTATGGCTCCTTCTATTATGCTATCTCTCATCTTACTCTGCTCTACTCTTCCCCTGACTCGATCTTCTTGCTCTCTCATGTCCTACTCTGTCTTCCTCTTCTCCCCTTCTCTCTCTCCTAACTCCACCCCCCCCATGCTCCCAATTAGCTCAGATCTTGTCCATTTCCCCATTTCCGGGGGACCATTTTGTCTCTCTTAGAGTCCTCCATTTTTCTTAGCTTCTCTGGTGTTGTGGACTGTAGGTTCATAATCCCTTGATCTGTGTCTAAAATCCATATATTAGTGAGTACATACCATGTTTGTCTTTTTGTGACTGGGTTACCTCACTTTTATATATCTTTCCAGTGGGAAAATTTTTAAAATTAAAACAGTTATGAACATATGGATGGTGGGTGTGTCATGAAGAATGAGTATGATGAATAATTGATACTTGAGTTAGAATTTAGTTCATAAAAACTGGAAAATGAAAAGTTTATGGCTCAACAAAAGCATTCCATTTAATTTTGTCACATGACTTTGTTGGAAGAAAGTGGAATGGAGGTTCCCCCATGTGGCCATGATGCAGCTGGACTTCGGAGTGTCCAGGGGCTGAAACACAGCAGCTCTATTGTTAACCTTTGTTACCAGAAAGGACCAGTGATAGATACAATCATATCTTTAAACCACTGATCATATGTGAAGAGAATTTATCTGAAAATGAGAAACCTGAATCCAAGAGGCAGCTTTGCCTCTTATCTTCTAGGGAGCTTACACAATTCATGAATTTTCCCCAATTTATTTTTAGTTGTGTGCAAGATCTGGCTCCTACTGGGTTGTAAAAGCCAATTTTGAATACCCTTTCTAGTATTTTGTTCCATGTTGTTATATTTGTGCTAGAAACTAGACCTGGGGGATGTTTTTATCCTGGAAACCAGAAAACACTGTGCTTAAGCGTTTCCCTCTAACAAGTTAGTAGTAGAGGAACCTTTGCCACTGATTCAAAAAATCAGTGTTGCTTGTTGAATACAGAACAGTGTAAATAGGAGGTTTTAAAGTACCTTGTAAAACATAACATGCTTTATAAAGTTCTGGTAATGGTGTTATTTTATGCACTTTGTTTTGACAGTTCCAATTGTCAACAAATACTTATCAAACACATTCATTCCTTTTAATGAACCAAAATGTGGTGAGAGAACTGCTAAATTAATAAGAGTTAATGTTGACTTCCCAGAGCTTAAAACTTACATAGGTACAGAAAATGTTAATGAAAGACAGAAATCATGAGAACCTTATGGATAAGCTGAAGGAAACATATAAGATGTCATGAAAACAACTTAGTCCAAAGTACAATAACACTAGAATGTCAAAAAGAAAAATGTGAATATTCTCAAAGATATCTTTATTTTTCAAATGATCTAGAAAGTCAAATGCAAAACGTAGGAGTAAGATTTTTATAAATAAGTCTGTAAGGAAAAGATGCATACACAGTGACCATACAAGACAGCAAGCAATTGAGATTTCAAATATTCTTTAAGATGAAAAAGCACAGTGACCCTGAAGGAAATGGCTAGCTTTTTATTGTCTCTTAAGTGACTCAGTAGGGCCATATAAACTATTCTAAAGCCTCATCACTGATGTGGTACCAGTGCCACCAAAAGCACCCACCTTTTCAATTTGCTGATCTTACATGTGCTGCTCACCACACACCTAATGGAAGAAATAAAAGCTTTATGAAACAGACAAATCCTACTTCTTATTTGTAAAGCCACAAACATTTTCATCCCCTATCATTTATTTAAATAGAACTTAGTAAGTTATAAGATTTATCTGCTATATTCTTATCATATATAAATATTAAACAGTATAGAAGTTAAAAACACTAAAAAGAGGAAGAAGATGAAAGCAGACTGGAAAGGCTAGAATTATCACTGGGTAGCAGTGGGCATAAACAGAGGAGCAAAACTCCCCACAAACACAGGGCATCAGTGGAGTCCTCTGGTTGTGCGCTTGTCCAGGCTTTTGTTTTAGTTTACTCTGCCATAGGAGCAGACTCCCTTTGGCCCCTTCTTTTGCGTCCCCTCCTTCCTGACCTTAGTTCTTTCCCTTTAGCCTCCTTTCTTCCCTTTCTCCTTTCTTGTGTTTTTCTTTGCCTCATATCTTTTTGCTTTTATTCACTCTACCCTCCAGTATATTGATTCTATTTCTGAGGCACTTTGATGAGGTCTTTCTAAGACACAGATCTGACCTGATACAGGTTAAGGAAGACAGTATTTCTTCTCTCTTTTTTTTTCAGTGAAATCTTAGTCTCAGTGATATACAGACAAGAAGTTCCCATGTTTCAGAGATTCCCAGCTTTCCTACCTTCACTGAAACAAAGGCAGAATATATAGTTCACAGAGCAGAGCTTTGGCAGAATTTCATATCTGGTTTCTCTCACTTCGTTGTTGTGGCTGAAAGGGTAAGTTAATCAGCTTTTCAATGCCTCCAAGTCCTCACTGTATGAAAGAGGATCTTGTGAGAGATGAGTGGGGAAACAATGCAAACTTTTCGTTCTGATACTTGGGGATTTTGTTGACTTCAGGTGATGAAGATGATGGCTATGTTAGCTAGTCAATCTTTGCCCTGCCAAATCTTTTCTTTTTTTTCCCCATTGGCTCTACATCCCATCCCATCCTGAGAGGTTGAATTTCATGAACTTAACAAATTGGCATGTGTCCTTCTTGATTCTGATAAGATCAGGGCAAAAATATTGCTTGCAGGAGATGGAATCCAGGGAGAGGACAGACTAAGGTTTCTTCCTAACGTTTCCTCCTTGCTACCAGCAGCATACTATGAGTTTCATTACTCCATCCCAAACCCACTATAACTATCAGATGGTACTACATCATGGCTACAGCTATTTTTCAGTTTGACAGTTTCCTCTGTAGGTTCCTTCTGTCCTGTCATTTGAGTGTCATTTGTCTTTCTAGGATTCTGACTGGTGACCTAACAGTACTTGTTGTCTTTGCTAAAATGCCTTTATTTAAGGATCTTCTGAGCCTTTTTACATGACCTACCTTGTCTTCAAAGAGAAGCTAAAATACCACCTGTGCAGAGTTATTCTGAGCATACTCCATCCTTAAAGAAATGGCAACTATGTGAGTCTGTTACTGGACTCCCAAAATAAAAGCAGAGAATTTTAATATGTTTTGACAAATAGTGAAGTCTGTGTAATAGAATCTGGTTTCTGCTTGTAAAATGATGAGTCTTCCAGAGGTCAGGGAAAGGGTTGTACTCAATTTAACACTCAAAGCACTTGGCACTGTTATTTGCTTACCAAGTGTGAAAGTAATTTTTTTCTCAATTAAATATTTTTTTCCTAGCAGGTTTGTTTTTCTCCCCACAACTCTTCATAATTGGGATGAATATAATTTCTTTGCTTGCTTTAATTATCTCTGATTATCTCACTACCGAGATTTTTGCTTTATGAAAAACAGCTATTGCAGCCAGCCAAAATCTCCTTCCATCAACGGCCAAGTGGATGTAGGCAACACTCACAGAGAAATAAGATTTTCTGGTTGGTGACAGACTTTCATAATTTTCATTTAACACATCTCTCAAAGTGTGCTATAAATTTCAAAATAGTACAATCCAGCTGACTTTTGTCTGATACTTCACTCAGCCCTGTTAGGAATTCATCCTTCACTCATTGTTCGTTACTCTACATTTTTTTTGTGGTATTGAAAAACAGTATTTTTAACAACAACTGCATCTATACATTATCAAATCATTTCAGAAAGAAGTTTAAGGAGAATAAAGTCGGCCCACTTATATATTAAATTAATATGTTATTTTATATTTTAAGGAAAGTACTAATCCTACTAGGTAATCTATTTTAATACTGGTAAATTCTAATTTTATTTCCATTTAAAGTATCAGAAAAAGGTTTTCAACAGTGAGCTATTCCACGTTTGTTTGTCACGATATATCAAATATAGCAATTTATAAAAGCAATTACTATTTGTGCTAGAGTGGTAAGAGTCGTAAGATGTGGCCACTGAGAATCCAGACATATTCCTTTTGAAAAGCACAATTAGAAAGGGCATTTGCATCATTTGAACATCTGTGTTCAAGTTGCATTTTGAAAGTCAGCTCTTCATTATAATCTGTCTTTGTGTAGTATTTTCCACAGTAAACATGGGAAGGCAGAGTCAACTTCTTCTACAGTGAATAGCAGTGACCTTCACAGTACAAAGTACTAACTGTTGAATGTATGATGAACATAGCTGTTGAAACCCGAGACCTGGAAGCCCAGCTGCATTTTATTTACTTTACATCGAGAATGTATTTCCAGGACTATACATTTAAAAATCTTGCAACAATATGAATCTGGACTTTATTTTCATCTTTTCCTCAAAGGGGTGTGTGTGTGTGTGTGTGTGTGTGTGTGTGTGTGTGTGTGTGTGTGTGTGTGAGAGAGAGAGAGAGAGAGAGAGAGAGAGAGAGAGAGAGAGAGAGAGAGAGAGAGAGAGAATACTTCCATATGGAGCAGATCAGAAATTTTATTCTCAATTGGATTAGAATAACTGTATTCAATGAAATGGGACATTTCTTTCCCTTAAGGAGGTATGGAAGGGAATACTGACAAACAAATCAGGACCCTAAGTTTTGGAACCCTGCTTCTCACACTGGGTAGCCTTGCCCAGACTTAAAACATGAGGAAGTACTTAGTCTTACTGCAACTTGATATGCCATGTTTTATTAATATTCATAGGAGACCTGCCCTTTCCTGGATAGAGACAGAAGAGGAGGAGATTGGGAGATGGGAAGGATGGAATGGGGGAGAGGGACTGGAGGGAGAGGATGTAGTCAGGAGTCGATGATTGGGATATAAAATAAATAGATGAATTAAAACAAAAAAAGAATGACTACATCAAAAGTCTAAATATCCATCACTGGGCTGGGTTTACTCACTAACTCTGACATTGCAGGAGCAACATATTATGAACAAAGGGATGTGGAGTTGCTACATTTACATTTCTAGAATAAACATCCTAAAGTATTCTTACATTGGTTTATTTTATGTATAAATACACACACGCACACACGCGTGTGTGTGTGCGCGCGCGCGTGAGTGTGTGTGTGTGTGTGTGTGTGTGTGTGTGTGTGTGTACATATAATAGATAGCTAGATAATGTATTCAATGAAAGGGGACATTTCTTTCCCTTAAGGAGCTATGGAAGGGAATACTGACAAACATAATACATATAATAGATATACATATAATATATATAATAGATATACATATAATACATATATAATACATATAATAGATAGCTAGATAATGTAAGACAAGGAATAACGAAAAAACAAAAAGAGAGAAAAGGAAAAAATTTAAAGAAAGTGAGGAGAGACAGAGGAAGAACCACTGGGACAATGATGGAAAAGTGACAAAATAATACTATAGTAGAGCCAGAGCAGAGTGTGGCTGCAGAACAAATCACTTATGATACGGAAAATTAACTTCTGTAGCGTTCAACAAGATGAGTTGGAACGTGGAAACTACCTGTGCATAAGGGCATTATTCTAAGGTTATTAATGCTCTTTAATGAGTGATCTTTTGTGGGGGGAATGATTACACAGAGTTAAAGGTGAGGCTTTCAGCTTCACAGCTCACCTAGTTCCCTGAGCCAAGATTCTGCTCATCAAACAAGAGAAGCTTCCAAGGCCTCAGCACAGCAAACAACTTGAGAAAGGAAACTTGGATATGGTGCCAACACTTGCAAATTTTCTCAAGGGTGCCTGCTAATTTGCAGCACATAGCAAAACAAGTGTGAAAGTGTGAAATGACACATGCTAGAGGAAAGAGAGAAACAGAGGGAGGAAGCAAAGAATGGTTCTATTTTAAGAGGGTGCTTAATTTGTTATAGTCAACCATAGCCCTTTCCTTTCATTACAGCACACTGAATGACTGTAATTTTCTAAATAAGCTTTTGTCTGAGTTTGCTCATAAACTGCTGTGAAAGCAAGCAGATAGGATTCATTCCAAGGATATCTTAGTTGGCCAAAGAATTCTAAGGGAGCAAAACCTAGTAAAGTAGAGTGGATTTGAAATAATATACAGGGAGCCTAGTCATAATAAATCATGGCATAATGAGAAACACAGGGGGCAGAAAGAAAGGGGAGAGAAAGAGAGAAAAAAAGAAAGCAATCTATTGTTTCATTACCTTTACTGCAAGGAAGGCTGTTCTCGGTGATGTAGGACTAAGGTGACAATATGCCCCTGTTAACACAGTCTGAATCAAGATGAGGTCAGTAAGTTACCAAAGCAGTATGGTATACCAGTTATCTCATTTGCATATACATGTATATAGATAGATAGATATAGGTATTATTTGCTTTTCTATGCTTGCTTCTCTGAGATCACTTTACAGAGCATGTAAATTAAAACAGGAAAAAGAGAAGTACTTGTATCATCCTATGTCTCTCTGTGGGTAGCTGGACTTGAGAGAGGTGGATTTGGGAAAGCCTTCAGAGGATGAGTCAAGGGATATCAAGTCAAGTGTGTTGACCAGATTTCTCAATATAATCCCCATAGGAAGATACCTTTCTGGTTCCTACTCCATATCCTTTCAACACGACAAAGAAAGGACAGTTCATAAAGGATGGAGAATTTAGAAACTAACCTTCAAGGGCGATATATAAATTTCTAGCATTTTCTCTGAAATATTCTATAATTTCTAAAAGTGAACTTTATATGTTTTAATGTTGTATCTAGCCTATTAATGAATGACCTTCAGAACACAGGACAGACTTCCAATAATTTCCTTCATTTTCATATCAACTGATTTCCACTAGACACTTGTCTAAAAGTTATTTTCATACAGACATATTTTATGTGGGTATTAAACATGAGTCATGGGCTAAAATACTAAAACATTCTGAGAAGTCAACATTTGTCATGAGAACAAGTGCTGATGTAATTACTCTCTAACCTACTGTGAGGTCATATCCTTGACTAAATTCTCATTCAAGAGATAGATATCTTTAAATAGTCCTCCATTCACCTTTCAGAAAGAGAAGCAGTTCAATTTTAAAAGCTATTGAAGTTTTATGCATATGAGCCAATGGTATTGTCTCATATGGATTTTTAAATGTTAAATGTTTAACTGTATTTTCTATCTGTGCTTCTGCTTAAATAATTGCAAAAATTATTTGAAATTCAATTTCCTAGAATAATTTGAGACTTGGTGTTAGTTCTCCAAAAGTTTGGTAGAATTCAGTAGCAAAGTCATCTCTTTCTGTGCATTTCTTCATTGGGAACTTGTTACTGATCCAGTTATTTTGTTTATTATTTGTGTGAAATTTTCTCATTTGCAAAAGCATGGATGAGTCTGGAGGGTGTTGTGAGAAGTGAAGGAAACCAGGAACAGAGAGACAAGCACTCATCTGTGGACACTGAAAATGTTGGTCTCATGGAGAGGACACTAGAATCCTGTCAACAGTACCTCAAAAGGTGTGAGGAAGTTGATACTGGGAGCTGGGTACACAAAAGGAATTACAGTGGAATATGAAGAATAATTTCTAATATTTCAGAACATAGCAAGGTAATTGAATTATATATATACATATAATATAAACATATATCTTTCTATAAAATGGCTAATAGATAGGCTTTTGAATGTACCCAATGCTGTGAAATGAAAAATATGACAATGGATATGCTATTTACTCTTATCTTATTATGACATTTCGTGTCCATGTAATGAAATAACACACACATATCATACCACTGTAGTGTATATATACGAATATGCATAAATAGATTATTTTGTCAATTGACAATTATATTTAAAATCTGGGTTCTTATTACAAAGCTGCATTAATAAATGGTTATACACACATGCGTATTTGTGATTTTTTTTTAATTATGGCAGAGGGAAACAAAATCCAGATTACACAGTAGCAGCGCTCACATGCTAAGGTAATATTAACATCCTCTTGAACTGGCCACTAGAATCACAGTCTAGGCCAGGGTGGACTGCAGACATCAACCAACCCAATTATTGCCTTTAACTAGCTATGCAAATCAGGTGCTCTGGTACTAAGCAAAATTATGAAGGTGAAGAAGATAAGAAAGAAGGAGAGACAGAGAAGAGAAAGGAGGATTAGATTCAGTACGCTTAAAACTGCTTTACTGTAGAACTGGTGAGATTGCTCAGTGGGAGGAGACGCTTCTTGATAAGCCAGGTGACCTTCCCAGCCTGATTACCTGAGTTTGAATTCCAAAACCAACGTGCTGGAAGGAGAAAAACAACTCTTTTAGTCTCCACATGTGTGTGTAAACAAAAGAAAAAAATAAACATGATAAAAAATGTTTAAAATTTGATTTAATTTATAGTTTGCCCACAAGTAAATTACAAAGCACTTGGGAGTCGGACGGTTTTGTTACGTTGGTGTATTTGCTGCGAAGATTACAAGGTCTTCTCATCCTGAAGTTCTGGTAGTCATTAATAGGACAACAGAGGCACAGAGATAAGAAGATTTTGCTATTTCTTAAACCAGATGAAAGCCTATTTAGATGTTTTACTCACCTGTAATAAACAGACATACCACTAAACAAAACTGCAGAGCCAAGAGCCCCATGAGATCCCTGTGATTAAGGAGCTCCTGCTCCTGCTGCTGTGTGACTGCCAGGGGCTCCTTATCACCAAGATGAAGATTAAACAGTACAGCAGGGTAAGTGTGCTCTCTATCAGAACAGCCGGCACAACAAGGAGACAATGCAAGGCTGTGCCCCACCTGCTCTCTACTGCAAAGAAGCTTGGGAAATTTACTGTGATATTTTGAAATTCTGACTGTTTTTCTCCACGTTTCTATAAAAACATAAAATGTCAATTGTTGGGCAAGAACTTAAACATTTTTCATTCAATACTTCTGCAAATTAAACAAAAGTGCATGGTTTCACAGTAGCTTGTTGATGAGGGAAACTGTCTGGTTCTCTCACAAATTGCTTTCCACCCACTATCATCAAGAACAACAATGCACACTGGCTGAGATTCAAGACACTGCTGAGACTTCACAGAAACCACCTTTGAGGCTGCTGTGCAGAACCCGATCCCCAGGGCAAGCCCCTAATCCCAGAGAATCTTCGTATTCCTCTTTCTTAAACATGACAGCACATCATTATAAATCAGATATTAGGTGTGCATTTGAAAAACAAATGTATGGCCATTGTAATAGGAATGTGCAACCTTGCTAAGATAAGTCATTGAAAGACCAGGCAAATCCACAGCAAAATATTTGTTGCACAATGTATCCCTTAATAGGATGTTAATGTAGAATCTGTGTGGTTCAAAATGGAAAAGCTTCTCTTTGAAATTTTTCATTTTTAAAAATATTCTGGATGTGTGTATGTGTGTGTGTGTGTGTGTGTGTGTGTGTGTGTGTGTGTGTAATGAATTTGCCATCCTTGTATGTCTTTTTCTAAATTTTATAATGTTAATTTTTAAAATAGTTTGATTCATGAATACTTTATTCACATCATTTCCACCCCACTGTCACCCTGTTCAACTCCTCTTGTGCTGTCTTCATGACTGCTTCTTTATTATTCTTACAGACATGTGCATGTGTATACACACACACACACACACACACACACACACACTGCTGAGTCCACATAGTATTACTGATATGTATATGTGTTAAAAACTGATTAATCAGTGCTAACTATCCTATCAGGATGCTTGTCCTTGATAAAGATAAATTCTGTTTTTCAACAACCATTGGTTGCCTGTATCACTTCATCTAATGGTAGGTGATTAAATGCCAGCCAGTAGTATTAGAGTGCATTTATATAAAACAACATTGTTTTAAATCACCAAAATACTTCCTCTTATAAAACTGAAATTCCTGACTTAATAGCACCTATCCCTCCCCACCCACAGCTCTTAGCAACTACCACTCTTGTCTGCATGATTTGTGTACCTTGTGTGTACCTCATATCAGTGAAATTATAGACGGTCTGATCTTGTGTGAATGGCTCATTTTATTTAGCACAAAAACTTCAAGGCTCATCTACATGGGAGTTTATGTCAGTATTTCTTTCTTTCTTGAGCCTGAGTAAAAACAGCCTGCCATGTATGTTTGCCCATTGATGTATTAATTTAAAATGAGGTTGTCTTCATATTTCCTTCAATGTAAATAATGCTACTATGAACATGGCGGATAACTTTCCATGTAAGGCCTCACATTCAGTCTCTTTGGGAATGCGCCTACAAGCTGGTTCATTTGGTAAATCTGGATTTTGTTCTAACTACTACTATTCTATTTCTACAGCAGGTGCATTTTACATCTTACTCACAGTGTGAAAGGCTTCCAGTTTCTCTGCATCTCTGACAGTACTTGTTATCTTATCAACAGTATCCCTGTCTTTGGTATGGCATACTTTCCCTTTGGGTTTCAGGTTGTAAAGCCCGAGTAATAAATAATCTGAAACATCTTTTCACGTGTGTCTTTTCGAAAAATGTTCAAATCCTTTGCTCATTTATAAATAGATTATTTGTCAAGAAGTCTTAGCCAGGAGAATTAAACAAGAAAAGAAATTTGTTAAAGTTACAAATTGAAAAGAACTACCATATTTCTTTATTCAGATGGTATTATCTTATAAGAGAAAATGGAACTTGCCGCAGAAGAGATATTAGAACAAGCACACAAAGTAAGCTATGGAGTAAGGGTAGTTATTACAACAGTAGTTGCATTCCCACAAATACACAACTGTCAACATAAAGTGAAATTAGGAAATCAGCCTCGGGCTGTTTAAGAATTTTTATCAAAATATATTTGGAAGAAAACATGGGCTAGCAATGATAGGTGAACTATAAATTATAGAATTATAAATTTGAATTTAGAATTATAAATTTGAGTGTAAAAATTTAATTTACCTTTGTCATTGTCTTTAAATAACAAATCAAATAATTCTATTTTGGATCTGTTTTGTTTTATGTACAAATTTAGCTTTGATTTTGTAGATTAATGAATAGATTTAGAACTACATCTTTTCATATTCTAGGCTACTTGTGCCTTTCATCTCTAGGACTCCTGCATATGCAAGTGTAATTGAACTCCCTTAGGCAGAAAACACTATCCATCAGTTGTCCTTCACTCAGATTTTAGTAGTCCCATAGTAATCAAGTACCCATTACTCTTCCTGAGCTTGCTTTCCTCATCTAGAAAAGATGAAAGGAATCTTCATTGCTGCCATCTGCTCTTTGCAGGTGGCCATGGTGGTTTACCAGCTGTACTCCAGAGGCCTAAGTACCACACCTTAAGTCAGGGACTGATGAAGGCTGGGGTATGGAAAGTGAGAGGAAACAGTTGGCTGCACAGGTGGAATAGATGCCCCTACTTTACACAAGCATACTTCATAGAGACTGAGTTCCCACTGATTCTTGATTATAAGATTCATTTGAAATTCTGAAATTGGATTCTGCTACTTATATCTTTTAATTATGACTATGAAAAGACTGGGACTTTGAAAGTATACTTTAAAAAGAAAGAAATGTTATTGCATGAACTAGTGTTAACGGAATAATTACTATTTATCAAAGGGGTCAGTACCAGGCTGGTGAAACCCACAGAATCAGCTGGCCTGAACAAGGGGGAGCACATGGACCCCAGACTGCTGTCTGAGAGGCCAGCACAGGACTGAATCAGAACCCTGAACATGGATGTCAATGAGGAGGCCTCTGTATTCTAGGGGGCCCCTGGTAGTGGATTAGTATTTTTCCCTGGTGTAAGAAGGGACTTTGAGAGCCCATCCCACATGAAGGGATACACTCTGGCCCTGGATACATGGGGGAGGGCCTAGGCCCAGACCAGGATGAAGTGGTGGAATTTGGGGAGCCCCATGAAGGGCCCTACCCTGCCTGGGGAGTGGAGGGTGGAAGGGGTAGGGGGAAGGTTGGGGATTGGGGGGATGGTTGAGGGGGAGGGGAGGAAGAAGGTATTGACATGTGAAGCAAGCTTGATCCTAATTTGAACTAAAAAATTATAAAAATATTAAATTAAAAAAATATTTTTCACATCATACATAATTCTTAATAAGATGGAGTTCAAAACTGTTTCCACAGAAAATCTTGTACCAAATTGTAGTTGTATATAAACAAAATAGCAGCTTGTGATCTATATATATAGACAAATTCTATGAAACAGACAGATTCTATGAGCTATGTGCCCCAGGAACTTGGTACAAGGCTTCTAGCTACCAAATTGAAAATACCAGGACACTAATCTTATGGTGGCAAGCTTGGCTGTTTTTGTTTTTGTTTGTTTGGTTTTTGGTTTCTATTTATTTATTTATTTATTTATTTTTTAGAATTGCATTTCTTTCCAATGTCATGCATATGTCTACCTATTCTTTAACAATGCTGACGGAACCTATAAAACAAGTAACATAACCACAAAACGTTTGATTCTTGGAAACTTTGAGTTTTTACATTAGTAACTAATTATTTATTATTTTGTGTCATAGAAATTTTGCTTTGAGAAAAATATAAAGGCTATGTTATGTTAAATGAGGGTTAAAAAAACCAAAAATGTTAAGGAGCTGAAGTATTGTTTGTATGCTAAGCAGACCATAGATAAATAAATCAATAGGGGATGGACAAATGATAGACAGGTAACGAATTTTCAGTAGTTTGGTTTGCATGTTTGTGTTCAACTTTAAAACTTGATGAAGATGAAGCTTGACAATGAATATGCTGATATGTGTGAGTCATTTTCAAAATCATGAGCTGCTTTGGGAAAATGAAGGAAGTGATTCTCTTACCAAATATGTATTTAACAATCACAAGCCTAACATTTGATGACTATGTTGTTGAATTCTAAATTTAAATCACGATGGCTTTAGAAGAAAGCATGAAAGGTAGGGTGCTGACCATGTGTTTTGAGACCTGAAAGAACCAAGCTCTTCATCTTCCCTTGCACTGGACTTCAGTAGTCTGTACATTTAACCATGCAATGATGAATAATTCCTTCTGAGAAAGGGATGGTTCAACTAAATATATCTTTTTTTCTTCATTTTTTATTTAAATTAGAAACAAGATTGTTTTACATGTGAATCCCAGTTCCCTCTCCCTCTCCTCCTCCCCTAACACCCACTAACACCCAACTTATCCCATACTATTTTTGCTCCCCAGGGAGAGTGAGGCCTTCCATGGGGGGGGTTCCTCGGAGTCTGTATAACCTTTGGGATAGGGCCTAGGCCCTCCCCCATGTGTTTAGGCTGAGGGAATATCCCTCTATGTGAAATGGGCTCCCAAAGTCCATTTCTATGCTAGGGATAAGTACTGATATACTACAAAGGGCCTCATAGATTTCCCAGGCCTCCTCACTGACACCACATTCATGGGGTCTGGATCAGTTCCATGCTGGTTTCCCAGTATCAGACTGGGGGCCAAGAGCTCCCACGTGTTCAGGTCAGCTGTTTCTGTGGGTTTCACCAGCCTTGTCTTGACTACTTTGCTCATTACTTCTTCTCTGCAACTGCATTCCACATCAGTTCAGTGTTTAGCTGTGGGTATCTGCTTCTACTTCCATCAGCTGCTGGATGAAGGCTCTAGTCAGTCATCAATCTAATTATCAGACAGGGCATTTAAGGTAGCCTCTTCACTGTTGCTTAGATGGTTAGTTGGTGTCATGCTTGTAGATCTCCAGACATTTCCCTAGTGCCTGATTTCTCTTTAAACCTATACTGGCTCCCTCTCTAATGATATCTTTTATTTGGCTCTCCCCTATTCTTCACCCTACCCAACCTTCATATTCCATTATGACCTCCTCACCCCTCCTTTTCTCCCCTTCTCATTCTCCTAGCTCCCTCTCCCCTCCCCACATGCTCCCAATTTGCTTGGGAGATCTTGTCCCTTTCCCTTCTCCAGGGGACCTTGTATGTCTCTTAGAGTCCTCCTTGTTGCCTAGTTTCTCTAGTGGTATGGATTGTAGGCTGGTAATCCTTTGCTCTATGTGTAAAATCCATATATGAGTGAGTGCATACCATTTTTTCCCTTTTGTAACTGGGTTACCTCGCTCAGAATGTTTTCTTCTAGTTCCATCCATTTGCCTGTAAATTTCAAGATTCCATTGTTTTTCTGGCGGGTACGCCATTGTGTAAATGTACCACATTTTCTGTATCCATTCTTCAGTTGAAGGGCATCAGGCTGCTTCCAGGTTCTGGATATTACAAAAAATGCTGCTATGAACATAGTTGAACAGATGTCCTTGTTATATGAATGCGCTTCTTTTGGGTATATGCCTAAAAGTGGAACTGCTGGATCTTGTGGTAGACTGATTTCCATTTTCCTGAGGAATCGCCATAGTGATTTCCAAAGTGGCTGTACAAGTTTGTACTCCCACCAGCAGTGGAGGAGTGTTCCCCTTTCTCCACATCCTCTCTAGCATAAGTTATTATTGGTGATCTTGATTTTAGAACCTCTTAGAAGAGAAAGTGGGAAGTACCCTTGAATGAATTGGTACAGGAGACAGCTTCCTGAACATTACACCTGAAGCACAGACACTGAAATTGACAATTAATAAATGGGACCTTCTGAAACTGAGAAGCTTCTGTAAAGCAAAGGAGACAGTCAGCAAGACAAAACAGCAGCCCACAGAATGGGAAAAGATATTCACTAACCCCACATCAGAGGGCTGATCTCCAAAATTTACAAAGAACTCAAGAAGGTACATTCCAAAACACCAAATAATCCAATTAAAAAGTGGGGTACAGAACTAAATAGAGAATTCTCAATAGAGGAATCTAAAATGGCTGAAAGACACATAAGAAAGTGCTAAACATCCTTAGCCATTGGGGAAATGCAAATCAAAACAACTCTGAGATAAAAATTAAAAATTAAATATATCTTTAAGAGTTCAATATGGGTATACACTCCTTTTCCCTAATATATTCTTTCCATTGCACATCTTTTCAGGTTAAAGCTTAATTATCATCTCAAGTAGAGTCTGGACTTAGCAAAGGAAGACATACATTCTCTCCTTTTGTTTTCTATGGCCAAAACTTTTTAGAATTCTAAATTTCTTTGGGGGCTTCTACTGAAGGGAGTGTTGGACTACAGTTTCCAGGAGAATTACAATCATGTCTGCTTTAGCAACCATTCTATCCAGCAACTGGATCACGGAAGGTATAAAAGTAATTGCTATATCAGTGTATGAAGTAAACTCTTGTCTCTATGGTATAATCACATGAATTATAATTTTTGCCTCTATCACAATCAGGCAGATCAATGGTAATTTATAATAGTACTAAGGTATATTCATAGAATATACCACCCCTTAAATGCTTGGATAAAACATTTTCCCTTTTAAGTACAGAGCTTTAGTTTTATTAAATAATTATGGAAAGGATAAAAATATGTTATTCTAATGCTTATTTTGGAAAATGCTCCCTTAGCCATTTGCATATACATTGGGAATAGTTATATCAAATCACTAAACAATCTGGTTTCTTCATCTGCACAAGCAAACCAAAAGTACATTCTAAAAAATCTAACTATTTTCTGTTAAACAAATATGCTTCTTCACTTTTCCCATTAATTAAAGTTGCCAGATTACTAAGCTTGGACATTAGTTATCATTATAATCACCAATTTTCCTAAAAAGAACAAAATCTCTATGGTTTCTTCCCTTCGTGATCCTTTGCAATTTAAAACACCCTTGTAAGAAAGTATCTATCTACACATGCATAAAATACACACACACACACACACACACACACACACAGTTAACCATTTCTCACAGGATCTTGAGTGTCTGTCATCATTGCTCCATTATCATATAAGATAGATTTTAAATTAAATTTGCTTTAGGAGCTGCTACGTTTTATGGAACATTAATTATTTTTTAGAGAAAGATAGGAAAATTCAAGATTACAAAATATTTCTGATGAATTACAATGAGGAGGATTCCATTCCAGAGCACCCAGCATCAATCTACACACAAGAGACCCTCAAAATATCTATCAAGATCAAGAGCTGACATGTTATCTTAGAAAAAAATCAGACCTTGTCTGGAAAACAATGAAAAGTGGAGAGAGAGAGAGCTGCACAACACAAGAATCTGCTTGTATTAGACTATATTTAATATGTGTCTGTTAAAGGAAAGGTGTGTAATGTATCATTAAGTTCTTTGTGCTTAGTGCTTTTATGAAGTATTTGGCAAGGTCTCACACTAGCAACTTAACAGCACATGTGAAAGAAAGCTCTAGAACAAAAAGAAGTAAATACACCCAAGGGGAGTAGATGGTAGGGAATAATCAAACCCAGGGCTGAAATCAATAAAATAGAAACAAAAAGAACAGTACAAAGAATCAATGAAACAAAGAGTTGGTTCTTGGAGAAAATCAATAAAATAGATAGACCCTTATTGAAACTAACTAAAAGGCAAACAGAGACTATCCAATTCAACAAAATCAGAAACAAAAAGGGGGACATAACAACAGACTCCAAGGAAATTCAGTTAATTGTTAGATCATAATTCAAAAGTCTGTTCTGGAGCCAGAAAGGGGGATGCACTCCTTTAATCCCAGCACTTGGGATGTCATGCAGGCAGATCTATGTTCAAGGGCATCTTGGTCTCCAGATCAAGTGCCAGGACAGACTCCAAAGCTACACAGAGAAACCCTGTCTCAAAAAAGCAAAAAACAAAAAACTGCACTCCACAAATTGGAAAATCTAAAAGAAATTGACAAATTTCTTGATAGATACCACTTACCAAAGTTAAATCAAGATCAGATAGAAGCCACAGATTTATCCTCCTTTCCTTTTGGCTAGGGACAAACACATTCCTATTTTAAGGCTATTCTTATCATGATACATACTGCATATTAATTCCCAAAAATTATAGTTTATCTTTCCTGTCTTAAAATGTATATAAACATGTGTGCCAAATATATTATTTGTCTAACTAGCTTCTTTAGGCACAGAATTTGAGAGATTCATCCGTGCTGACACATGTCCTTGTCAATTCATTTCCATTTCTGTAAATATTTCTGTTTATATCCTTGGACATTTATTTTACTTCCAATTGGGAGTTACTATAAACAATACTTATAGGAACATCCCAATGCATGTGCCCTGGTACACATGAGTTCGCGTTAGTTGTACAATTGGGATGAGTATCATTGTTATCTGGTCTCTAAATTCTGTATGACTATAATTTTAAAATCTCAGCAATTTCTTTTAGGAATTAAGATATTAATTCCAAATTGCATCTTAAAATTCAGAGTACTAAGATAATTTGTGAAAAGACAATAGCTTATGGACTTACGCTACTGGGTATAAAGACTTATTCTAAAACAATAGAAATTAAGGTGGAGTGCAATTTGGGTCAAGGTAGACAAAGAGACCAGTTGAACTGAAGAGCCTCCAAAAGACACAGGCATGTGTTCTCAATATCCAGCAAATGTGCAAGGCAGTTCTCTGGAATAAGGATAGTCTCTCTTTTCCTGTCTACTGTTGGGACAGTATGGGACTAATGGGATTTCTGTCTTTCTCACACCATGTATATAACTTACCATAAAACAAAAGATAAACTAAATAAAAGACCTAAAATTATAAAACTTCTAAAAAAATTTAAATAGACCTATAACTCCTAAGAAACAGAAACCGTCATTAAAACTCTCTTAACCAGAAAAAAAGAGCCCAGGGCCAGATGATTTTAGTGCAGAATTATACCATTTTTCAAAGAAGAGAAAATACCAATACTCCTCAAATTATTCCACAAATAGAAGCAGAAGGAATATTGCCATATTCTTTCTATGATGCAAGTGTCTCCCTGATGCCCAAACCAAGAAAATACTAAACAAAGAAAGAGAATTACAGAACAATTTCACTTACAAACATTGATGCAAAAATACTCAGTAAAATATTGGCAAACCAAGTCCATGAACACATCAAAAAGATCATCCACCATGATCAATTGGGCTTCATCCCTGAGACACAGGCATGGTTCTATTTATGGAAATCTGCCAATGTAATTCATCAATAAACAAATTAAGAAAAAACATTAGAACATCATTAAATGCTGAAAAACGGCTTTGACAAACTCCAACATGCCTTCATGATAAAAATCTTGGAGACATCAGTGATATAACATACATAAACATAATAAAGCAATATACAACAAGCTGATTGTCAACATCAAATTAAATGGAGAGAAACTCAAAGCAATACCACTAAAATGAGAAACAAGACAAGGCTGTCCACTCTCTCCACACTTATTCAATACAGTAATTAAAGTTCTACCTAGAACAGTAAGATTACAAACAAGGGGGTGAAATCAG
This sequence comes from Cricetulus griseus, assembly GCF_003668045.3. NCBI lineage: Eukaryota > Metazoa > Chordata > Mammalia > Rodentia > Cricetidae > Cricetulus > Cricetulus griseus. Next base: position 105,990,683 of record NC_048595.1, on the reverse strand, counting down.
AAAGGAAAAAGTAAAAAAAAAATCATTATTTACTGATGATATGATAGTATATATAAGTGACCTCAAAAATTCTAGCAGGGAACTCCTAGAGCTGGCAAACACCTATGTGTTTTTAAAAACATCTACTATATACATTTTTCCTAGTATACTGAAAGTTATGAACTATACATATATGCTGGATTCTTTGTACTTATATAAAGGATACATGGAAAAATACCTTTTCCTTTATATCTCTCCATTACCCTTTGTATGTATATAGTTATTGCAATTTTGGAGAACATGAGTGTGTAGATTGTAAGTAGAATGGAGTTAGTAAGAAGAAGTCACTGCTGAAAGAAACCATTTACTCCTATACAGCCAGGAATACAGATAAAAAGTCTGTTTCAATTATATTCTGCTGTGAAATTTATAAATAATGCAGCTAGGAAAATAATTAGTGTATGCTTTTGTCAATATTCAATTGTCTGTGGACTGTTAGGAGAGAAATATCAATGGAATGGAATGGATTATACTGTCTGCCATTATGAAGAACTAGATGTAGGTGTTCCTAGGTTACAGTTTATGAAAAGGCAAAGTATTAGGGTCAAGATGGTTCCAGGATTTGTTTAAATACACAGAAATAAAGACTAAAATGTTTTACGTGAGGCACTTTAAGTATGAAAGATAATTTACTGGGATCTTCCACGTGAGGATAAAGAGTTGGAACATGGGTTGGTAAGGAATGATGAATTAGACATGGGTATAAACAAACCAATGGAAATTATACTATCAACAACAAGGGATAATAGAGACATAACTTAAGGTTGCTGTGCATAAAAGCAGTTCTGTGGGATTATTGATGGACCAAGAGGTATTCATTGATGAAAAGGAAGTGCCATTTCATAAAATACTGGAAATAACATTTATACTTTCTTTCTCATAAATTTTCCTAAAAGGAAAGAATTAACCAGAAAGAGGGAGGAGCACCCTCTCCATTAACACCTGATGTTCTATTGCCATAACTTCAAGAATTGCAAGTAAAATAATGGATTCTCTGACATTATTCTTCCATAACTTACTTCTTTGAAGTTCTTTATTAGAAAATTTTAAAATGCACAAAGCTAGCTATTACTGTTATGGATTTTATGGCAGTGTAACTTGTAGTTGACTGTGATGTTTTCTATTTAGGGGGCTGCTTTGCCAATGGCAGTGATCCAATATCTGACTTAACCATTATGAACCGGAGGCTAAAGGAGATGTTTTAAAAATACAGTTCAGCTATCATTAATAGGCCTAATTAGAGGATGTGATGAATTCTTACAAAGGATTCTAAGAAACAAATGGGAGAGTGAATATTCAGGTTGGCTTCATGATAACAAGGACAAGTAAGAAAATAAATAAATACTTCTTTTTATTCCACATCAGTGAAAATACCAGCAAGATGCTAATAGTGTGGCATCTCATTCCTTCATCAAACCGTCATCCTGACAGGGAAGGAAAACAGGAGGTGCTAGAGAATCATCATCATCACCATCATCATCAAATGGCCACTTGCTGTGTATAATAAATGGCACCAGGAAGACAGAAATGTAGAATAGGGAATCCAATACAAAGGAAAGATTTAAAGCAATCATCCTTAAAGAAAGAATGAATATAGTTGGAATGGAAAAGAAAAGGCATGGTTTTGGCAAAGTCCTACAGAAAGATCCCCAGTAATTTACATCAAGTAACATGGTGCATCTCAAGAAACTGAACACATTTTTATGTAGTAGACACAAAGCAAATTGAAATAAATGAGGATTTCTTTTTTTCTTTCTATATAAGTAGAATGGAATTAATTTTACTTTAAAAAATGGGAGTTAGACCAATTTTAATTTAGAAAAAAGCTTCTTTTACATGTCAATCCAAGTTCCATCTCCCTCCCTTCCTCCTCTGCCCCCACACCCCATGACATTATCCCAACCCCTTTCTGCTCCCCAAGGAGACTGATGCCTTCCATGGCAGATCTTCAAAGTGTCATATCATTTGGAGCAAAACCTAGACCCACTCCTGTTTTTCTAGGCTGAGAGAGTGTCCTTTTATGTGGAATGGGCTCCCAAAGTCCGTTTCTAGGGATAAATACTGATCTATTACCAGAGGCTCCATAGATTGCCCAGACCTCCTAACTGACATCCTCATTCATGGGGTATGGAACAGTCCTATGCTGGTTTCCCAGCTATCAGTCTGAGGTCCATGAGCAACCCCTTGTTCAGGTCAACTGTTTCTGTGCATTTCTACAGCCTGGTCTTGACCTTTTGTTCATCATTCCTCCCACTTTGCAACTGGATTCCAGAGTTCAGTTCAGTTTTTAGCTGTGGGTATCTGCTTCTGCTTCCATCATTTACTGGATAAAGACTCTAGGATAGCATATAAGGTTGTCATCAATCTCATTATCAGAGAAAGGCTTCTAAGGTAGCCTCTTGACTATTGTTTAGATTGTTAGTAGGGGTCAACTTTGTAGATCTCTGAACATTCCCCTAGTGCCAGAATTCTCTTTAAGCCTATAATGGCTCCCTCTATAATGGTATCTCTTGTTTGATCTCCTCTGTCCTTCCCCTGACTAAATCTTCCTGCTCTCTCATGTCCTCCTCTCCCCTCCTCCTCTCCCCTTGTCTTTCTTCTAGCTCCCTCTTCCCTCCCCCATTCTCCCAATTAACTCAGGATATCCTGTCCCTTTCCCTGTCTCTGGGGGACCATGTATGTCTCTTTCTTATGCTAGAGAGGATGTGGAGAAGGAAGAATACTCCTCCTCTGCTGGTGGGAGTGCCAACTCTTACAGCCACTTTGGAAATCAGCATGGTAGTTCCACGGGAAAATGGGAATCAGTCTACCACAAGATCCAGGAATTCTACTCTTAGGCATATACCCAAAAGATGCACATTCATACAACAAGGACATCTGTTAAACTATGTTCATGGCAGCATTATTTGTAATAGCCAGAACCTGGAAGCAGCCTAGATGCCCTTCAACTGAAGAATGGATACAGAAAATGTGGCACATTTAAAGAATGGAGTACCACTCAGCAGAAAACAAAAACAAAAACAAAAAACAATGGAATCTTGAAATTCACAGGAGAATGGATAGAACTAGAGGAAACTATGCTGAGTGAGGTAACCCACTCACAAAAAGACAAACATGGTATGTACTCATTCATATAAATGTTACACATAGAGAAAAGGAGTACCAGACTACAATACACACCACCAGAGATGCTAGAAAAAAAAAAGGAGGACCCTAAGAAAGACATACATGAGGATATCAAAGGATAAGTCCATGGTTCTGCAGGTATTTAGACTTCCAGGTGGCAACCTCACAAGTCATAAAGTTGGCCCAGTGCAGAGAAAGCATCTCCTTAGGTGAAATGAGTCTGACAGATTGATCATACCTATCTCTTCTCTTTGTAGGCCTGCCTCTTTCTTTACATGTAGTCTTTCTAAACAAAACACGTATCTACCATTTTCAAAGGAAAGTCATCCTTACTATTCATGCCAATGTCTACAGCATTTAATTTATTTAAATCTTTTCTTGTTAGCATAAAGAAAAGCATTTCTAGGATTTAATTAATATAATATGTTCATTGTTTTTATTGGATGATATCTATTCTAATATACACAAAGCACTAAATTTAATTGACTATGCAATCTAATTAGTCACTCTACGAAAAGGTATAGAAAGAATTAAAGCCAATAGTAACATTTCTCAATTTACTAACTAGATGCTGTTTAGAAAATCCATATTTACTTAAACTCAAGAAAGCACATGGAGTGCCTACCTACATCAAGGTAGTGTCTTCTCCCAGATTTATGTTACTAGTGCTGTAGGACTGATCACTTGAATTCATGCCACTAATTTCCAGGCATGATTTTCCTCATCTCAATATCATATCACATACTGTTTTATAAAGCTAGCAGGTCATTTGTTAATACAACTTCTATATAATCTATACTAGAATTAAAATCATGGCATACTATTTTTAGTTACCTCCATCAAGTGTAGGAATCTATTTCTAGCCAATGAAATTGGGTAGACCCAGACTTTGTTGACTCTCCAAGGAAGGTCTTACCTCCTATGAGAAGTGGATAGGGGGTGGGAAGGGTGGGAGGCAGGAAGGTGGAAGAAGGAGCAGGAGGGGGAAATGAGATTGATATATAAAATGACAAAAATTTTAAATAAAAAAAGAAATTGGGCAGATTTTGTAATTTCATTTATGTAAAGTTGAAGGAAATAACTTATCCATATCTAGGTATCAGGAGACCTATTAGACTCTACTTTGGACTATTCCCACCACAGGAGCAGTACCAAACTTGGTTGTTGGGAAATAGATCATGTATGAGAGAACCAAGATGCCTTAAGCCAACAGTTACTCAATTGCAGATCATGTTAATGTGGCTATATGGTGCCTATCAGCCCCCAAGACAATCCAACTAACTTTATATATACGATGAAGCTCACCAACACAAGCAGAGTTCATTCATAATGAAAATAATAGACATGTAGAATAGCCACTAACAAATGTTAGTAGTTATTTTGTTTGTTGTTTTGTTTTTCAAGACAGGGTTTCTCTGTGTAGCTTTTGTACACCAGAAGGTGGGCCTTGAACTCACAGAGATCCACCTGCCTCTGCCTCCTGAGTGCTGGTTCTAAAGGCATGAGCCACCAATGCCCTGATGCTAGGAGTTGATTTTAAGTCACCATATTTGGGGAAGTATTTTATGAGGCAACATGTTGATAATAAACTTGGAGGTTCATGCCATCTGAACACATCCATTTCATTGTGATCTAGAATTTCATTAAGCTTATAGGCTTGACTGACAATTCTTTATAAAACTAGGCCTTCTGCTTAATGTACCCTTACCAAAAACTTTCATACAAGCATGGTGATTACATGGGTGACATTATAATGCAGTGTTTAAGTGGCCATGTGCTAGCACTAAACAGACCTTGTCTGGACTTACTATCATAAGTTGAATCTATGGTCTTTGATAAGGAAGTTAATTTACCTTTTCTTTTAAAAGTTTAGAATAATGATATCACATGAAAATGTTAATATTCTGTGGGGGACCAAAGTATTTCTGCTATGGAATATTTTGAGATACAACCTTTGGCCTCACTAAATATGGAGCACCAGAAAGCTCAGGTGGCCCACTATTGTATTGTTAATGCCAGTAGGGCTACTATTGTTTACTATGGCCACAGGGTAATATGCCTCCTAATTTGCATATCTATTCACCTAAGCATCTGAATAGGCCTGCACCTGGGCAGGGAGATCAGAGGTGTGTGATTAACTTGTGAGGATGGAAAGTTAGGAGTTAGGGGCCAGAGCAGAGAGGGAACAAAGAGAGAAATGATTCCCTTGAGGTATTGGCAGGATGGTTAAGAAACACCAGAAAAGATGGCTAATAAAGAAATGACTCAAGTTCTACAACATGGAACTGAGAGTTCTCTGAAGATGACAAGATGCCTGTGTTTGATCTTTATTGCCATTGGGTTGCTGGGAGCTTCCAGGTCCACACACTCCCACTCAGGCCAAACCTCATGGCTGTCGTGGTTTAAAGCTGAGACAAGCCGGGTCACAACAATATTCATATATGCTTTATGAAATTATTACTGGGATAAACCATGTGACAACTGATTTCTCATGTATAATAGATCATTGTATTTTTTTATTTCAAGCATTTTATCATGTTACTGTAGGCCTGATGTTTCTGAATAATATTAGGGAAATAATATCCTTTTCAACTCCCATAATTAGCAGTTTCTTTTTAAAATTCTGCATTTTAAAAACAAAAAGAAAATGTTGACTAGGGAGAGATGGGTCAATGGGCAAAGCTCACTTGCTGAAAAACTATGGAGAGCTAAGTTATACATCAAGAACACACATAAATCCAGAAATTATGGCTTGTGGCTGCAATCTCAATGCTCTACTGAGAAGTGAGGCTGAGATTAAGAGTCCCAAGAAGCTTTTAGGACATTTAGCCTGGTATATTAAGTGGATAACAATGGAAACTCTGCCTCAAATGAGATAGAGGGCAAAGAATAACATGTTGATCTTGGCACATGTCTACCTGAACTCAGACATACTAATGTATATATGAATACACATGTATTAAAAAAGAAAAAGAAAGTATCTAAATTAAAAGAAAAAACTAGAATGAAACATATTCAGCACACGCATGTGTGTCTTTAATATATTCATCTATTAGATTATTTGATGTACACATTACCACTAAAAGGGAGATACTATTATATATTTTAGAAAAAAAGAGAGCCAAAAAGAGTCATCTTAAGGAATAAGTTATGTTCCTTTCCCTGAGAATGCTAAGGATGGACTGGAGGCAGGCTCTGCTGAGTTCCATGAATTGAGGACCATGTCATAGGGCTTTTCTTTTTGTATTCACGTGAAACATCCTCACCATGAGGTTGCACGGATGAGGATAATATCTGTTACTGCAGCAATCTGGAATAGTTAGGGGAAGTAATTTGTCTATTAAAATCAAAATGAAAACTATGCTTAAAGATAAAAATCTTAGATATTTTCAACTGAAATATTTTTTTCTAAGAAACAATATTTTGATACTCAGTGCTATAGCCACTTCTGACCTGTGCTCATCAAATACATAAGTACATCTTCCCAACACAGGCATCCAGAGGAGTCAAGATGTAAACTTCTTCAAAGAGCAATTTCTTTCAAGTCTGACTGGATTTGTTTTGTTATTGTTAAATGTAGACCAATTACTTTTTTTGTCCCCTTTGGAAATGTCTGTTCAGCTCAATTGTTTCTGAGATCCACTTTTCCTATGTTTCGTTTGAAGATTAAATCCATCTGTAACTATAATTTGCTTTGCTTCAGAGAAGATAAAGTCATCTGTTTTGAAGTTGAACACATTTAAGATTCTTTGATTTTTATCACTAAAATCAAGCACTTAAAATGAAGTTCTTCTTTGGCCAATATAGAGATCAAATGGTAGATTAGTGAATGATACATATTTGGTACAGTATGACAATCATTCACCCTAACAATAAATAGTAGTGACAAATGCTACATAAAGCATTTCACCTCAGAATAAAACATCTTCCTTATATGATGCCCTGGGATTGGGGTGTGTAGACTGAAATAAACCCTCTTTTCTCCCCAAGTTGCTTTCAGTCATGGTGTTTTAGCATAGCAATATAAGACACTAGGCAACTGTCTCTGTTTTTATGCTTGGGGAGCTTCTGTTTTTTTTATTTTCTTGTTTGTTTTTAACAAAGAAGGAGAACATAGATTACTTTGTTCTTAAACTCCTTGAATAATCAAGATTAAACCCTGCTTTATCCTTCTTTTCCTCTGTGATTGAAACACAACAGTCATAATTTTCTTGGAATGTTCATATTTTACTATATTGTTCTTCCAAAAGTTCTCTCTTTCTCAGCATCTTCCTGTCTGGCTCTTGTTAGGCAAGGGGCAGACCAGGAACTTTAAGGTTCCATGTTTTTCATTCGTTGATCCCACCAGTATTTACAGTCAACTTATTATGAATCAGAGACAATTCCAAGGGACAATGCAAATATAAGCAAACCAGAAAAGGTACTGAGAAAGAATCAGTAGCATGCATATTATGACTCTGTTACCACATATATTCTGCAAAGAGTCAATTTCTATAAAATCACAAAGGGAGAACTATAACAAGGAGTTATAAAATAAAAGAAAGCCTTCTTGATAGAGAGAACATTTCACATGAGACTAAGAGGTTCAAGGAGCTGGGCAAAATGCGGTAGTCATGGTAGTGAGGTGGAGCCTCTCTGGATAGTAGGAAAGAAATTCAGTGTGGCCTAAGTATGGAATGAATGGCTGCTTTAATAAAGGGTCTGCCATATCCTATGATTACAACAAAGGCTATGTAAAGACTGAATTCATCCCTGGAAACAATGCTGAATAGCTGACAGAGCAATGAAAAGTAGAACGTTTGTTCAATCCTGTAATCTGGGGACAAAGCACAGGCATTTAGAATGTTCTGCTTGCTCTCAGGTGGCCCGGTGACTTATTAAAGTGTGTTTTCTGCAGGGTGGTTGTGATCTAAAAATGGGCTGATCTATGAGCACTATTTTTAGCTAATGCATTTCACAAATGAAGACAGCATTCAGTATATAAGAGGCAAGGTCTTCTATCCAGCTCCTTATTTCTCAGCTCAAGAGAAATGCCCTTTCCTTCACATTTATTGTTTTATTGCTTAAAAGAAATATGAGTACCTCCTGGACATCAGATATCCCATTAGTTATTACATGGGGAATAAGAACATTAAAACAACCACAATCTAAAGGAAGTGAAGCCCCCTAAAAGTTGCCTTCTTTCTGAGGCTCTGCCACATCAGTGGATCCTAGAGGGACTTCCAGCAGGGGACCCAGTCCATTGAACCACAGATGCTCAGGTGAAGGAGACACATAGGCCAGTAGGTAAAATAGCAACTCTTCCTCATCCAAGCAAACACCTATTATTTATTGAACATCACATACATAGTAGATGTTCTCCCCCAACTCTCTCCATTATTCTATGGAGCAATAATCAGCATTTCATTTAGAAGGACCTCAAGCTGTTTATAAAAGCTAAGTCATCCATTAAGATTCAGGCAATTAACAAGTTACAGAGATTAATTTTGTTCAGACTTCTCTCATTCTACAGACAGTGGCCTTATACCATGGAGTCCTAAGTTAATTTCAATTCATACAAAGACAAATTTCATAGTAGTACATTTTGGACATTATCATCTACTCCTAGGTACTACCACACTTGGTTTTTCCTGGTAGCATCTCTGTGTATAATATAGTCAGATACATTCAAGACAGGAACAGCGTGAAATATCTCCAATCATTTCCTCGGAGTTTTCTAACATGGCAAAATATTCTCTAATCATAAAAAGGTAACGGGTTGGAGCCAGTTATAGCCAAGCATCACTTCCTAATTTAAAATGATGCCCCTCTTAATAATGTAATTTCACAGAACAATAAACAAAACAGCCATCTATTTATTTTTATATTCCATCTCAGGATCAGGAACAAGAGCTTGTGATATTTGAGAGGATTCTTTGAGCAATCTGAAGGGAAAGTGTTTAAGGAAATCACCATGTGAATAATAAGCATGGAGTAATGGTGATCCAGCCTGCCTTCTCCCTCTCTCTGCATGACAGAGCAGAACCTGCACAGGGGAAGAAGGCTGGGAGTTTGCTTTGGGCATGCTTCCATTTTCCAGACCTAGGCTATTTTCATATCTAATCAGGTCTTTGGTTCATGAGAATGGTTACTGGCTGAGAAAGTCATCTGGTCAAACAACTGGACCCTATCAGTGACTTGGAAGTGCAGTACTTTTCCCCTCATTAACCTCAATTGACTAAAAGATGGGTGATTTCTTCAGCTTTTATCAGAGAGGTGATGCTCCTCTGAGGACTGTTTCTTCTTTTTCATCAGGACCTTGGAGAGATCATGTGTAGTTGCTGGGGGTTTGAGATTAGGAACACATGCTGTAGAGTCAGACAGGCCTGAGACAGAAACACTTCTGCCCTTTAGGAATGACTCTTGACAGCTTATCTGGATTTCTCAAGACTACATTTCTTAAGTTGAATGATTAAATTACTGTCTGTTACTATTTGATGACATATAAATAATTACTGATTAGTAACATATTAGTGTATCATAAGCCTCTTCAGAGCCCCTAACAAATCCATCTGTACCAGTACAAACAGGTAGTTATAGGGAACCATTCTATATCATGCTTTAACTATCTCCTCACATCATTAAATAATTTGGGCTGGAAATAAAGCACACCGTTTACTTAAGATTTTTTTGACAATCATATCATAGCTGTGGGAAAGAGAGAGGGTAATTTTAATAAATCATCCTAATAACTTAGTAGATTTTTAATGTTGCCTTAGCACTTTTATCTGTTTAATGAAAAATGAGATAGACATAAAGGACACCCTGCTGTCTTGCTGTGGGGCAAAATCACTCTGCAGAGTTACTACACACTCTCTGGAATTGAGGTATACCCCAGACTTTTCAAACCTTGACCCTAACTGGGGATTTAAAAGGTTGGCCAAATACAGTTGCAGTGTAATGACAGTGATATGAATAAGATGGAAAATATGTCACTGTCTTTGATGGATGTGATCCATCACCTCTTACCTATTATGTACAACTCATGCCATCAAACAAGGTGTGCCTGTCTGTGTGTGTGTAGGGGAGGGGGTCTACCAGTGGATCACAATGATTTAGACACACTGGACAAAAAGACCCAGAGTAAGTAACCCCTAGGGCATGATGGTGGGGAAAGGCTGATTTCCTAAGAAAGAGAAACAAATGCAAGGACAAGGAGGGAGAAGAGAAATAAATGGGAGTGCAGGCAGAAAAGTAGAGAGGGGAGGGCAGGGAGGGAGGAAGGGACAATGTAGTAAATGATTCTTACAGGTTTGGCAAAGAATACCCAAATGAAGCCAGCCATGTCAAGGATTTATGTAGACAATATCTACTTGATTTCAATTTACTGTCTCAGGGCCCATAGCATGAAATTCCTTCTTCCTGGTATGGAATAAAGGATGTGTAAATTAATTTAATACCATGCTTGGCCACAGTTCAGAGAACAGACAAAGCCTTTCCAGTGTACTTGGCAGGCCATATTGTTTTCCATCTCTGAGCTGTTCTTCACAGGACCTTTATCTGGAATAACTTCCCCTCACTCCATTGCTTTCCTCCCATTGAAAATTCTGTATCTCAAGTTCAACTTTAAAGGGTGTTCAGTTGGCTCTTTCTTAAAGTGATTCAAACCTTCTGGTTTTGCTGTAATTATCCTTCTAAGGCCATTCCAGTGCTATATTTAATGAATGGATTTACTTACACTGTTGCATTACTCATTTATTACTGAGTAATAAATAACAGTTTATATGGTAGTGGAGTTTTTCCTTGTGTGACATCACCATCTGTCATCAGTAAGTCAGCTTACTGTGGTGACCTCCAGGATACCTTAGCCTGCAGTCATGGTAATAAATAAACACATCAGTATGGTGATAGCAAGGTCATGATAATGCTAATGAGGTTGTTGATATTACCTGTGGACAGGGAGGCTCACCTGATCCCTGAAGTTCTATTTGTCTCCTTCCTTCCCCCTTAGTGATGGGACACACAGGGATGTGGTGGTACTACATCTATAGAAGACAAGATGATTGAAGTTGGAGACTGTGGAATTGTTAACTTATCAAGTCAAGTGGCACAGAATCTCTCACCATCACCCTGAAAAGTTACAAAACTCAGAAATTCCCTTTGTTTAGGTCTTTGAAGGCTTCCAGGGTGTCTATGACAATGTTTTCCCTAAAACAGCTCCTCCTTGTGCAAGAGGGGCCATCCTGCTGCTTCAGGACCATGTCCTAAGGTTTTATGAAAGGTAACTCTTGTCAGCTCCTTTCTAATGAACCTGTCACTCTGTTCTTCTCCTTGATATCTAACAACTAGATCACTGGCTAGACTTGGACTGAATCTTGTCTATGGTCTTTAAGTGCATTATGAGGGGTGAAGAAACATCTCTTTATATGTCCCAGGAGAAGACAGGACAACTGTTGATTTTTTCAGAGTATATCAGAAACCCAGACCATGATCAGCCAGCGGTTCTGGCTTCCACCAGGATATGAACATGGTGTTCATCAGGAATGCAGTCATTTCCACCGAGGTAAATAAGCCTTCAGTTCTTTAGAATTGTTTGGATAGAGGCCTTCTGTTTCTTGCCACACAGGTAAGCATCTTTGAAGATATTTTTTACAGAGAGAGAGAGAGAGAGAGAGAGAGAGAGAGAGAGAGAGAGAGAGGGAAAGGAGCCCAGTCATAGATGTAGCAGTCCAGCACATCTGTCACAGTACTCACATTAGAAGAAGGACAATTCTAAGTTATACAGAAAGCAAAGGAAGCATACAGGATATGAATACTGGAAGTTCAAATGTTCAACTCATGGCATGGGTTCCCTATAACTATATAACGTATTATGTTATATTCTATACAGCATCTTCTCAACTAGAAAAGCTCTGTAAGAACTGAGTCAAACACAATTTCTATGTATTTCTTACTCTTGAAAGTTCTGAAACAAAGTCACAATTATGTTGAAGATTCTATCATGTTGAATGTCTAGTTAGAATTTATGACCATGAGGATTTAGAATGTTATGGATTCAGAGCCCAAATTATCTTGGATTATAATTAGCCTTAACAGCCATTCATTGGCAACTTCTGCATTGGATATAACATCCTTTCAAACAACACTCAAACTTTTGGGACAATCACTTGTCTATAGCTTCCACCAAGCTACAAGTTCAGACTCATCAGATACATCTGAGGCCTATAGCAAACCTCGAGATTTGTTGCAATCCATTTATATGATGTCTCTACCAATATATTTGTTAAATGCCTTCATTGATGATTTTGTGGTTGATGTGATTATAAAGTCCCCATTACCACTTCCATGTTGGAACATATTAATTGGAATAATCTGAATCTGTGTTCTAGACTCGTGATCACTCATACTTGATTCAGAATAAACTGTCTTTAATTGTTTTGGTGGTGAGAGCTGTACTTTGTGTTTACACTGATTCATGTCAAGAGTAGGTAGGAAATATCAAAGGAAAAAAGAGAGGTGACTGGGCATGTAGAGGAAACCAAGGTCTACTTACTCCGTTAGCCCTCAAACTACTGGAAATGGGCAGTCTATGGAAATAGTATTTAGAAGGCATGAACAGAATTTTGATATTTTAGTCATGATTACAATTAGAAAGGATTTCAGAATTCTAGCAATATGGCCTTAAGTATAGTATGTAACAGAAAGAGCATTTGCAGCAGCTTCGCTTACACTGAAGTTAGAAGTAACGTCTACATGATCATCATCTCCTTCGGCTGGTCCTCACAGGACATTATGACTCTTCCAAAGGTCCATGTGACTGAAACACTCACATTTATAGATGGAATACTGTGTGGTAAATGGAAGTCAATGACCTTAAATGTTTTGTCTAATTGGATTTAAATTTAAGCTGATCTCTCCTTAAAAACAAAATGAAAGGTATTCAACACTTTATGCAACGCTTTTCTAGAAATCTACTCTCTCTATCTATCTCACTCTAAATTTGAGTATGATGGCAAATCAAAATAATTAAAATATGATGCCTGTCCTCATAATCCAGATTGCCATATGATATGTTTTGAAGGTGTTTCTTTAAAAACACATGTTGAAAACTTGATTCTCAACTCACCAGCATTAGGAAACAGTGTTGAATGAGACATGATTCCCTGATAAGGGTCCCATCCTCCTCAGTGAATTAACTGGCTATAAAGAGGTTTGGGTATATATTTTATCTTTCCAGCTTTACCTCATTTTTCCTCTCCTCTTCTCTTTTTCTGTCTCCCCACCATCCCACACTGCTGGAGTGGTGTGAGCACATGACCTTGGATTTCCATGACTCTAGAATTGCAAATCAATAAACTTGAATTGTTGTAAGTTAGGGGCTGTGGAATTCTGTGATCACAAAGCATGTGAAAAAATAGCTAGTATGTACTGTGCATATACCATGCTGCATTCTGTGCAGGGTACAGTGGAGTAACTGCACAAGGATGAATAGCTCTTCCTCGAGACAAAATATCACAGAAATGAGACCTGACTCAGACTTTTAGTTTGGAAAAGATTCTATGCCAAGATTTGCAATTTATTCCAAAGAAATGAGGAATCTGAAGATGATAAATTATGGACCCAACTTCTCAAAATTCAATCTTACTAAAAGCTCATTTTGACATTAAAAGATATGTTTTTTAACTGAAGTTGTATTGTGTTTCAATATATTATTCTGTCCTAACTAGCAGAGATGTAATTTGTTAAATGGAAAATATTTACTATTCATAAGAAATTAAAAACATTTCACTACAATTTTTTTAAGCAAAAGAAAGAACGTCTACCAGTTAACTCTTACAGCAAATCTCTTCTGCTTATTACTCAGAGGCAACTATAATCATCTCCAGTTCAAGGGAAGTAAGACTGATTTGGCAGACAATTTAGATGTACAAATAATAAATTTATTTACATGGGTCAATCAGATTGTAGCTTCTGAGTTAATAAGGAACAGTGAATATTTTCAAACTAAAAGGCTTCAGACTGAATTCTGCCTTAATTTTCTTTGCATTATGCTCATATCAATCACAAACTGATAATAGAAAAAAGTCATAACATCCATGTTGACTACATCAATTTGAGCATTTTAAGCCACAGGATGATTATGTTTGTATTTGATTTTGATTCATTTCCATAATAGAACACGGTAGATAAAAGAGATGCTATCTTCAGGTTGACTATGTTTACAACTTATTATCAGTCAAATGTACTGAAGATTAATAACTCTACTGCTGGAAAGTGAATTTAGTGGAGAAATCTTGTTTTAATATTTAAAGAGAGTTGTGGCAGATAGGAAAGGTCCCTAAGAAGCCAATATTCATTTTTGGCCAATCTTAGAGTTTCTTTAAAAAGTATGGATTCAAAAATACTAGACATAGTAACTTAACTGACACTAATTAGCATTCAAAATGACCATTAAACTTAACTAACACTAGTTAGCATTCAAAATGACCATTATCTCTGAAAAGCACTGGATAATAAAAGAGATAGAAGAAGGGACAGGAGACATTTAATGAAAAAGCATCACTTTATAAAATTAAGAGTTGAGTATTTATTAGATATGATTCTACAAAGAGACTTCACAAATCAAAAAAAAAATCAAGCTGGCTATTTAGGCTATTTAGGTCTCTCATGGTTGTCATCTTCAACATCCATATGTGCTGGGGAGTTTTATGTCAACTGGACATGAGCTAAAGCCATCTGAGAGGAGGGAAACTTAATTAAGAAAATGCCTCCATAAAATTGGGTTGTAGGCAGCCCTGTAGGGAATTTTCATAATCAGTGATTGATGAGGGAGGGCCCAGTTCATGTGGGTGGTGTCATTCCTGGGATGATAGTCTGAGGTTCTATAAGAAAGCAAGCTAAACAAGCCATGATGAGCAAGCCAGTAATCAATACCCTCCACGGTCTCTGCAGCAGTTGCTGTCTGCAGGTTCCTGTCCTGTTTGAGTTTCTGTCCTAACTTCCTTCCATGACAAAAGGTAACATGGAAGTGTAAGCCAAATAAGTCCTTTCTTTCCCAACTTGCTTTTTAGTCATGGTGTTTCATCTCAGCAAGAGTATCCCTAAGACATCTTCATCTTATAAGGACAAGTCCTTGCAAGAAGTTATAGGGAGCAGCATGTAAAACTTTTTCATTTTGTATTCAACAAACATAATTTGTAAGCATTCCTCATATCAGAAATCAATGCTTCATCAGAAAAGCTGATGGAGAAGAAATGACATCTCTACTTAGTGGCTTATGTCTGCAGCCACTATTAGGAAAGCAAGGAAGAAATATGAGGCATATTTCTAAATAAGAAAAGGGGAGTCTTGATTAGAAAGTGGATATGGAACTCTGAAGCTGCTAGTTAGACATTAGCAGGGTCAGAAAACTTCAGGGCTGCATTCCTCCCCCAACCAACAGTTTTTAAAACCAAGGAGTAGAATATCAAGACTGCAATTACTTGTCAGAGGAACAGTAGCTGAATCATGTCTCTGGGTCTGGGAGGTGACCCTCTGATGGTCATCCTTTGATTACTTTTCTAAACTTGATTTCAGGAGCCCTAAACCTTATCATTACTATATAGCTTCATTCTTAACAGGGACAATGAAGAATAATGGGTTGGGACCTCTGGTGCCAGGTCCCTGGTCTGGCACTGGAACCTTGAGGATCACGGTCCAATGCTGGTGATGGACAGTGGATGGATGGGGAAACAGAGACCTTTAGATGTAAGTCATATTGAAAGTTTTATTGAGGGGTGGTAAGAAAATAAGGTAAAGAGACAAAGAGAGAAGACAGAGGGAAGAGGGAGAGAGGAAAAGTCCTGTCTACCCCAGGAAAACAGCAGGAAAAAGAACCTAAGTGGGTGGGGTCTTTCTTTTAAAGGGGTCTTTTGCACCTGCATGCAGACTATGCAGCCTTGAACCCTGGGCTGACCAGGGTACTGCCTGAGTGTATTCTGCCAGGTGACAGGGGCAGGCCAGCATAATGCCAGAATCCTTATAGTCCCTTCCTACAAAGATAAAACCAATAGGACTGTCAATTACTTATTCCATTAAAACCTGATGCCTGTCCTCAGAATCCAGATTGCCATATGAAATAGTTTGAAGGGTTTCTTAAAAACCACATATTGTAAATTTGATTCCCAACCCAGCAGCATCAGGGAACTGTGCTCCCAAGAATGCTGACTGTACTGAATGTTTTCAAAATAATCTATCAACACATAAATCATGACAGGGCCTTGTATGGCCATTGTCTTTTTGCACACTGTAAAAGCATGCTTTAATGTACTTTACAATAAGCTTGGCCTACCTTACATCACACTCTGTGTGTATCTTCTCAATTCTTTCTATAGAAAGAAAAAGTACTGTGAAGTCAAGGGAAGTCCAGAGTGAGATCATTATTTTTTCATCTTTTCTAAAATGCCAAACATTTCTTTTGTTCCTGGACTTGAATTTTTCAGCATGAGTTCTTTTGTCTGTTTTTCAGATAAAAGCATTGAAACAATCTTACTGAAAAACTTTCTTCTTTTTATACATTTACTTATTAATTATTTATTGCATGTATACATATTTATGTGCATTTGGCCTGGCATATGTGAGCAGAGATTATAGGACCTCTTGGGGATCAATCTTCTCATTTAATCATTTGGCTTTCAGAAGTCAGGCTTATGTGTCAAGCTTGGTGAAAGTTTACTTGCTGAGTCTTCCTCCTGGTCACACATTTCTGTTTTGCTCCAACATTTTGAGTTTATTTTATTTTATTCTCTATTCTTTATTCCCACTATTAAGCTACTTATCTATGTTTTATCTATCATTAAAATTTATTTCTGGTGCTTGAAAGATTGCTCAGCAGGTAAGAGGACTTGCTGATTTTGTAGAACTCAGTTTGATTACCAGTATCCTCAAGGTGGCTTACAACCATCTGTAACTCCAGTCTCAGGAAATTCTACACCCACTTCTGCCCTACATCGGGACCTGGTGCAAATCTGGTACACACACATACATGCAGGCAAAACATTTACACGTTTCAAAAATTACTACATAGATATGCATCTTAATTACTGTTCTATTGCGCTGAGGACACACCACGCCAAAGGTTAATCTTATAAAGGAAATCTTCTAATTGGGGCTTGCTTCCAGCTTTAAAAGATTAGTCCATTGTCATCATAGTAGGGAATATGGAAGCATGTAGGCAGGAATAGTGCTGTAGAAGTCCCAGATAACCTTACATACTGATGAGCAGCTAGCAGAGAGATAGAGACACTGGGCCTGGTGTGGGCTTTTAAACTTCAAAGTCCACTCCTAGTGACATACCTCCTTCAAGAAGGACACACCTCCTAAGCCTTCTCAAATGGATTCAAATACATGCATCTATGGGGGGGGGTATTCTCATTCCTTCATTCAAACCACCACAAACAACACACAGACGCACACACACACACACACACACACACACACACACACACACACACACACACACACAGAATATCAGTACAAAAGAAAATTGGAAGAGTTCATTAGTTTCTCCCATGAAGATGTTTTACCAATCAATGCATGAGCTTAGACCATTCCACACAGTCTTTTGATCCAACACAATCTTTACATTCTGCTTTTCTCATACCTTGATTACTTTCTAGGAATTCATTCTTTTCTTCAAAGGCCTACTTTTATTCTTTAGAAAAATATCTTCTGGGGAAAATGTGGCTGCTAGACCTTCCGTAGTAAAGAACACAGAGAAAAAATTCAAGTATAAATTTGTTTTTCTAATTAAAAAATATTTTTCATTTTATATACCAAGCCCAGTTTCCCCGCTTCCCCTCCCTTTCTTCTGCTCCTACTTCCCTACCCCTTATCCACTCCTCAGAGGGGGTAAGGCCTTCCTTGGTGAGTAAACAAAGTCTAAATTACCAAGTTGAAGCAGGACCAGGCTCCTCACCCCTGTACCAAGGCTGAGCAAGGTATCTCACTATAGGGAATGGGCTCCAAAAAAGCCAGTTCATGTACCTGGGTTAGTTCTTGATGCTACTGTCAGCACCCCACAACAAGATCAAAACAAATAACTGTTGCTCACACTCAGGGGGCCAAAGTTATATCCCATGCAGGGTCCCCAGTCCTCAGTCCATAGTCTGTGAACTCCCGATAACTCTGGTCAGCTGTCTCTGTGGGTTTCCCCATGTGGTCTTGACCCTCCTTGTTCATTGGATCCCTCCTCTCTCTCTTCAGCTGAACTCCAGGAGCTCAGCCAGATACTTTGGTGTGGGTCACTGCATCTACTTCCATCAGTTACTTGATGTAGGTTCTATGATGACTACTAGGGTAGTCACTGATCTGATTAAAGGGGAAGGCACATTCAGATACCCTCAACTATTGCTAGGAGATTTAGCTGGGGTCATCCATGTGGGTTCCTGAGAATTTCTCTAGTACCAAGGTTTCCCTTAACTCCATAATGACTTCCTTTATCAAGATATTTCTTTAATTGTTCTCCCCTTCTGTCTTATCCTCAACTTGGTCTTCTTGATCCCTCATGTTCCCATCCCCCATCCCCTCTCTTCTACCCCCGACTCCCAGTTAACCTAGGCTCAACTATGTTCATAGCAGCATTATTTGTAATAGCCAGAACCTGAAAACAATCTAGTTGCCCATCAAGCAAAGAATAGATAAAAAAAATGTGGTACATTTACACATTGGAGTATTACTCAGTGATAATCATCAATGGCATCTTGAAATGTGCAGGCAAATGGATAGTACTAGAAAAACCATCTTTAGTGAGGTAAGCCAAACTCAGAAAGACAAACATGGTATGTACTCACTCATAAGTGGATATTTATAAAAAGGAAAGGAACTAGGTACCTATCTGACATCTTGACACACTTCAATAAAAAAAAATGCAATAGAAAATAAAAGTAAAAGAACCACACAATATAGGCCAAATACTGGTACAGAGACTTACACATTAATCCTATGATTTTTAGATCCTCATTTATATAATTATAATGTGAATATCCTCTCTTACTTTTGTACATGAAATAGTTTTCTCCTTGGAGGATGAAGCATGAGACTTGGGAAGAAAGAGATACCACAAAAGACCAAACAAGATACTAGTTTTTATAAGCAATGGGGTTAAAGGAGAGTAATAGGAATCAATAAAAAAGAAAATAGAATGAACAAAACTTGGGAAAGTCTTGGATAAATCAATAGAAAGAGTGGGCTGGGAACATGTGGAGTTTTAGAGCAGTAAATACTTGCTAACTGATTGGCAGGTTGGTTTAGCATTCTTGCCACTTACTTCATTCTTGTGGTTTCTGTTTGTGTCTCACAGCAGTGAGCTACTGTAGAGAACTATTATCAAGGTTCCTAACCTGAAACTTTATTAATATATAGTTTCCGTCCCTGTTCTTAAAGTAATAAACAGCCCAGTACAGTTTCTTGGATACTTTTGAAAACATTAACCATAACAACAACATGTAATTATATGGTCTTCAAATATTTGTTTTCCTTTTCACTTGGTAAAGTGATGAATTAAATTCCTTTTCATATAACAGTGAGGAATTGAGATGACAAGAACATGAAATCTTAATCAGTTGCTGTTAAAACCCTTGCTGGTACTGTTAGTGAACACTAACATACATCATGAAAACCAAAAACATTGAATATATTATTAAATTCCATCAGGAAACCTAGGATACTCTCTGTGGCAGAGATAAACAAAGGAAATATTTGTAAAGGTGTGACAAGGTATAGGGAAACAAATATCGTGCTGCTTCCTACGGGGTTGACAGGTGTAGGAACCCCTTATCATAGTGATGGCTTTAAAAGCACACCTCTGAGAGTAGAACTGCAGCCTTCAATAAAGAGATTTATTTTCATTTTTAATTATACATATTTCTATGTGACAATGTGTGGGTGTGTGTATATATTTGAGCACAATGCCCTTGGAGGAAAGAAGCAGTCGTGTGTGTGTGTGTGTGTGTGTGTGTGTGTGTGTGTGTGTGTGTGTGTGTGTGTGTGTGTGTGTGTGTATTCAGTAATTGCAGTTACAGGAAGTTGTCAGCTGCCCAACACTGGTGCTGAAAACCTGCATCAGGTCCTTTATCTTTTTCTATCTCTGACTCTCAGTCACTCTTTTTGTATTGGACAAACTTCTCTTCTTTGACACTGAGGTCTGAGCTCTCTGCCCGTACTCTAGAACTTCTATCCGTGTTCCCATGCTCCTTGGGTTGTTCATTCTATTTTCGCTTTTTTGAGTCTTCTTGGCTACAATAATTTTTTTGATAAGTCTGATGGAATACCTATTCTACCTCTTTGAGATGAAGCCATGCAAGATCATGAAGCTAAATTTATTGCAGTTTTGCCCTTTGAGATACCACAGCGGGAAAAAAACAAAATATTCTGAAAATGGAAGTAGTTTATCCTTGTATACAGTTGCTCCAGGGTGCAAACATCTCAGGGGATGCTGGATATTGCTGGGGAGCTGAAGTGATAATCAGGGATCACATTCAAACAAAACTAATCAGCTGAAACACACTACATATGCCTCAATGATTAACAGGAACATTTTATTTCTATCTGTTATGCAAATGAGACAAGGGTTTTTAAGCATTTCACAGCTCACATATTAATTCAGAATATATAAGAGTTTGAATGAAAATGACCTAGACGTGTGATTCAAGAAGCCTGTCTATTCACAACCACATCATTTGAACTTACTGTGATGTCAGAGCTCACTCTCCCCATGGGGGACGTTTCCACAGGAACTTTCAGCTGAATTCAGAAGTTGTTTGTTAATGGACAAGTGTGGAATCTACTTCTCTGTTACTCTGGTTGACTTTAGATCTGCACTTCTGTGAACATTAGAATTGCCTTAGGTGCTACCTGGAGCACTTGACACTGGGCAACCTCACTGGGTGATCAGGGTCACATTTCCCAGGTTATTTCCACCATCAAGGGGTTAGGCTCTGCTGGTTGAGAAACATGGCCTGAAGCAGAGGCTTGGGCATCTTGGACTCCTGAACATTGAGTTATTCTTTTCTCAAGCATACTGGTTACTCTCCTTTCATAATCTTGACTTCCCTGAATAACAGGGGAGAAAAGAACACCGCATGTTATTGATTTGTTTTCCATGATGAAGAGTAAACCGTGTTTCCATTTATTTCTCAGATTGCTTATTTGAGATTTATTGAAAATAAACAACTCTCTGGATACCCTGGTGATTGAAAAAATTAGATGTTTCAAATTTACTGTACTCAAAATTGTACTAATTGTCTCTGACTTCCTTGCATTCACACAGCCCTAACTTCAATTACTGCTTTTGTTGTGAATGCTTTTAAATATTTATATCGATTAGGTCTGTTTATTATTATTTTGTTAGAAATCTTTTTTTTTTTTTTTTTGCCAGGGGCAATGTCTTTGTATATATGACTTTCTCCATTATATTTGACTGCATTGTATAGGCTCTCTCCTCTCCCCATGCACTCTGAAGACTTTTTTAAACTTCCTGAAGTTAATGAAACCACTCTAACTTTACAGATTATAAAAATTAATAGACCCTGCTAATGGCCATTTGCTTAGCTTTTGTTACATTTCTGTTTATCCCCTTTTACAGGGAATGAGAAAGATCTTTCCTCATATTCAGACTTTGCTTGCAAAAGCAACCAACAGACTATTTTAGGGGAGCAGGTTTTCAGCCAGTCCAATGGGTCCCCTTGAGTTCTATATAATCTCAAACCCTGTTAATGTTCACATAAATTCATTTTTGTGGCCGTTAGACATCCTCTTATCATACTTAAATGGACTTACATTAGTTAAGATCAAACTAATGTTGTTTTAAATTTAGAAGAACACTTTGGCAGGGAATTTGGTTCAGTTTTAGAGATCTGAATACTTCCTTTTTTGAAACTTCATTAAACGATATATGCTATGGTTGGGATTGTTTTAGTCAGTTCCCCAAAAGTTCATGTGTTGATTGCTTGATCATCAGAGTGAGGGATGTTACCATGTGGCAGGACATTTAGAAAGTAGAACTACATTGAGGACTTCAGTGAAATGCTACAGAATTGGCTCATTTTCCTTAGACCCAATATAACCTCTTGCTGTACCTCTGTTGGAAAAATAAAATCAGGAGAAATAACTCTATGCACAGCAGCAGGCTTAGGAAGGAGACAAGCCTATGTCACCATCTGTGGTGGTCTATAAAAGTTTAAAATAATTACACATATTTTATTGCTCCTTTTGTTCCATCCCATTAATGTGTACAGTATTCCTGTTCAATTAAATCAAAACTGCATTGTATGTGAAACAGTATTTGGAACCATGAAAGAAACTTGAAAGCACATATAGTGGAGGCAAATTTAAACAATTTAAGGCATATTTACTTTGATGGCAAAAGTTGTTGTTTTGTGGCAATATATTTAATTAATTTTTGTGGTATAATTCCTTTGAAGTTACTTTTCTGATTGAAGAGGAAAAGACCAAAAAGTGTGATGATTTGCTATCTCACAATCCATGATTATTTGCATTTTAAGAAACATTTGACCTAAGCTCAGATATAGCTAATTCTCCTGGTCTTTGAGAATATATACATAATAATATGAAAGGCTATTATATCATAACTTTTATTATTAAATAATATTATTACTACTTATAAATGATACACATTATTATTAAATGAATGATATAAAATATTATAGAGTAATCATGGTTTTCTAGTTTAGGACATTGTTCTTTCATTAAGGGGTCTCAGGAAATTACTGTTTTTCAAGGTCTGTGAATACTGTATTTATGATAATTATTCTTACAAACTAGATGTAGATGCAAAATGAAAGATCCCCACACTGTGTGCTTTGTATAAACAATCACATCAAATTCTGAATGACATGACTTGGATTTCTTCTATGAACCATTCACAATACATTTGCAAATATCTCCTCAGTGGGCCTTGTACATGTCCGAGTACATCATTTTCTGTCTGGAAATTCAAATCCTGTGATGCTTAGCCATCATAATCTGGGTTTCAAAGGAGTATAATGTTAAGTGCACACATTTTGAACAAGGTCCAAATCCTTCACATCTATTAGCTATTTGTCCTTAGGCAAGTATTCAATTAACACCCACTCTGTTGGAAAACAATCCTTGGCTTTTTTCTCCTTCCCATAACTCCATATGGTCAATTACAAAATCTTTGCCAATTGTAGTTCCTAAACTTTTCTTGACTCCTTTTTTTCTCAACACCGTTTGTTGTTATTTGCTCAAGAGCACTGCTATTGTCCTTCAACTCTATAAATGCCCCTAAGGTGTTACCCTTTGACTCATAAGTGCTATGCTGCTATGTTCTAATCCATTTCCTACAGAACAGCACAGTGATCTTTGTACAGTACAGATGTGAGTATATTTCAGTACTAATTAAAACTAAACAAGCAAATAAAAATCTATATTTTGCATTCCTTTAGGCTAGAATGTAAAACTAACAGGTGGCCTACAGAAAGACCATATATGACTGGCAGCTTTTCTGAATTCAGTTTCATTCAGCAGTACAGTCACAGTAGCTACTGTTATTGTCCTAAAAGTGTTAGAATCCTACCTTATCACAAGCCAATTGTGTGTGTTCCATCTTGACTCCAATCTGCCTCCACTCTCTATACTTCACTATCACTCTCCCCTTTGTGGTTTACAACTGTGATTATGATCCATTTAAAATGTTATATCCTCATGAAACCTCATTGGACCCTGTTGAGGGATATTTGATTATATTGTGAAGATGTGTCTCTGAGAAGGCACCTTCTGATTGGTGTCTTAATGAAGAGCTGAATGGCCATTAGATAGGCAGGAGAAGATAATTCGGATTTCTAGATGGAGATAGGAACTCTGGCAAGGAATTAGAGAGGCATGTATTCAATAGTCAGACAGAGAGGAAGTAGGACATATAGTATGGAGGAGAGGTAACAAGCCACATGGCAGAACATGGATTAATATAAATGGGTTAATTTATGGTATAAGAGCTACTTGGGAGCATGACTAAGCTCTAAGGCCAAGCTTTAATAATTAATAATAAGTCTCCATGTCATTATTTGAGACCTAGCAGACCAAAGATAGTCTGACTGTATTTGGTGTCCAACATGAGGCCCTTATATCCAAGCATAGGGCCTGTGAACACTTGTCAATTCAAAGAAAGTCTGACTACAGGATCCCTCAAAGTGGGCAGGTTTTCTTGTTATGAGTTCTGATGTGGCACTAGATACTACTCTAGTAGTTTTCAAAACTGCAATTTCTGTCGTCTCAATGCCATCCTTTTCCCTACTTAATGCCTATTTATATTTTGAAACTGAATATACAGCTTAAGAAATGGAGCATTTAGGACATAATTAATTATGAGGGGAAATCACTCATGAATGGAATTACTACTGTCTTTATGAAAGATGCCCAGGGGAGCTTGCCTGTCATTCCATAATGAGAGGACATGGCTAGGAGATGACAGGAATGAGGCCAAAGTGTTAGCCCTCATCATTCATGGAATCTACGGATGCTTCTATCTAGGACTGTCAGTCTATTCATGTCATGTGACTTATTAGATTTGATAAAGAATATCAAAGGCAGCAACAAACAAGTGGTTTGTTCTGTGAAGAGTTGTTTAAAATTTTTTCAATAAAGTGACAATCTACATCCCATCCAGATACATTTAAAAGGATTGACAGAGAATATCATATTTTAGAGTCACAGACAGTTATAAATAGGTAATGGATACATGAGGGAAACAGGTTGACTTCTGTAGAATAAAATCGTAATGTATTTATTAATGAGATTTTAGTAATAATCAATGAAAAATGCCTATGGCATTGGGCAAAGTTCATTTAGCCCAAGAGGCAGTGATCATTGCTATTTACTGTTTTGACAAAAGTTAGATTTTGCCAGTTATTATAGGTGTTGATTTATATTAATTTGGCTCTTTGTTTGTTTGTTTGTTTGTTTTTTGTTTTTTTCAAGTCAGGGTTTCTCTGTGTAGCTTTGGAGCCTAACCTGGCAATTGCTCTGGAGACCAGGCTGGCCTCAAACTCACAGAGATCTGCCTGCCTCTGCCTCCCGAGTACTGGGATTAAAGGCGTGTGCCACCAATGCCCGACTGGCTCTGTTTTTATTTGGATAACATTAGTTAACAACAAAGAAAATGCAAAATGAAGGCAATTATTTCAAACACACAGAAGCAAATTGGTAATCTGGTATTATTCACCAAACAGAAAATGAAAACTTGTTTGGAAACTGGATCTGTGTTAAGTGATAATGTGCTTGCCTGGCTTAAATAAGGCAAGAGTTTTAGCTCTGGCACTACAAAGCAAAATTATTGGAATGAAACTCCAATGTACCTGGTATAGTTCATGTAGCACATGAAATCAAAACAGTTAGCTTTTCTTTTGAAAGAATTAGTATCATCTCTCTGTTAGGATTGATTAAAGATGAAATGCTCAACAAGTCTCTGATTTTTTTTTCATTTAAATTAGAAACAATCTTATTTTACATGTCATCCCAGTTCCCTCTTCCTCCCATCCTCCCATGCCCATCTACCCCACTCATCCCATGCCCCCATTCACTCCCCAGAGAGGGGAGTCTTTCCATGGGGGGTCACCAAAGTCTGGGGCAGGTTCTGGGCCCTCCCCATGTGTCTAGGTTGAGAGAGTATGCCTCCATGGCGAATGGGCTTCCAAAGCCCATTTGTTCAATACGAATAAATACTGGTTTATTGACAGAGGCCCCATAGACTGGCCAGGCCTCCTAACTGACACCCATGTTCAGAGGACTTGGTTCGGTCCTATGATTCTTGTGCCTTCTCTTGGCCTCTTTTCCTTCTGTTGGTTTGTCTTGTCTAACTTTGATGTGATAATTTTTGTTTTATCTTACTATATTGTATTAAGATTTCTTAAAAGCCTGTTCTTTTCTAATGAGAGACAGAAAGGAAATGGCTCTGGATGGAAAAGGAAGAAGGAAGAAACTGAAAAGAGTGGCGGAAGGGGCAGCCATTATCAGGATATATTATGTGAGAAAGGAAGTTATTTTCAATAAAAGAAAAAATAATAGCAAGAAAAAAACTCAATTCACAGCTAACTATATAAATTACAAAATGTAAACAGGTTTATAACACATAGCTTTTGGTTATTTGATCCATGTTGAAACTAATCTCTCTTTGTATTAGATTCACTAAGCACAATGAAAAAAATGAGCAAGAACATATGTTGATTACAGAAAGGAAGTGAAATATATTCTTGTGATGCCTATGTAAAAGAATTGGAGAATTGTAGCCACACTGGATGATTTTCAATGTGCACATTTCAATGGATGGCAACAAGAAGAGAGTTCTTTATGATCTTCTCTGCCTTGCTCATTTTTATCAATGAATTGCTGCTTAAACAGAGAAGGTAAGCTCTCTGGGCATACAATCTGAACTGAGGAATGGTGGGATGTGGGTTGTGCAGAAGAGATCTGGTATATCTGCTGGAAAAATTCATTAAGTCCAAAAATATCTTGAAAGGATAGGACAAGGAAAACTAAAAACAGTTTTAGCATATTGAATTCATTTGAAAATTATGCAAATACAAATTGAGTTAAAACAACGTGGTATGTAAATGTTGCTGATTTTTGAAGTCAGTGGGATGGCTGTTACTAAAAGTGAAACACTAGCCAAAAAGTCACTAGAAGGCTATTATAACACAATTTTACTCACATTAGTAGATACATAGAGTAAGAAAACATTTTGCTTATCAAATTTCAAGGCTCATATTTCATATGCTCTTGTTGATAAAATGAACTATAGAAAGAAGAGGATACCAGGAATGGAAAAACTAGTTCTTGATACCATAGAAATTATGATTTCAAAAAAAAATGCATGATCCTTGTAGCTGAAGAGATACCTCAGTGGTTAAGAACACTGGCTGCACTTCCAAAGAACCCCAGTTAGATTCCTAGCACTCCTATGGCAGCTCACAACCATATATGACTCCAATTCTAGGTGGTCTGACATCCTCTTCTCATTCCCCAGGGCCCCATAGATATACATGCAAGGAAAAGACCTACAAACATTTAAAAAACAGTAATTTAAAAAATGATCCAGATAAATACATTGAAAACTGGAAATCCAGAGAAGAAAGCAAAGTTAAAAGTCTGTGAAAACTGAAAAGTAATTTGTGTCTTTGTGTATGTAAGGTTCAGTAACTCCTTGGTGGAGGCCTCATAGAAGTTAGCCTGAGTGACAAACTACATATGAAGAAATGTATGCCAGATCTGAAGAAGAGAGTGAGAAAACTGCAGTCATAATCTTGCTGTGAGTTTCAAGAAGGTGGATTAATTATTTTGTTTCTATTTATGATTCCAAACTTTTGTGACATACTCTGGTTTCTTAATTCAACCTGAGACAAATATAAGGCTTTGATTTCACCATCAAGTGGGTGATGAATTTTATGAGATGCAACTCATGAAATTAGGCTAAATTATTTCATAGCTTCTACTTGTCTTGGCAATTTATGGGGATGAATCTTATGACTTACAAACTTGTCCTTCAGCACAGAGAAGAGGGAGACCAGAAATCTTAGCTAATTTGACTACCACCCTGTATTATTAATACATTCCACCAATCCCTGTAATACCTTCTTGCTCTCTTTTCCTTCTAAGTTCAGTCTTTGGGACTGTCTTACTATCTGAAAGGCCATCTGAAGATATATATATATAATATATATATTATATATATATTATATATATATATATAACCTTTCGGATCTCATTTTTTGAGTAGTCACTATTTTCTCTGGTGTTTCTGAAATGTGATCTGCTTCAGGACACTTTTAGGACAGAGCTTTCATCTGAGATCCCTGAGTTGAACCTATTGTTCAAAATCGTGGGCACTAATTTCCATGAGGTTTCCTTCTAACAAGTTTTGGAGATGCATCTAAAGTTTACTAAAGTTTAAGATTTTCTTCTATACGAAGTCACCTCTTTACTAGTTCCATTTGATTTAAATAATCTCAAAATATATGAGTATTTAAAAACCACAGAAAATGTTTAAAGAAATTTTGTGAAGAGATCATGACCCTCGTACCTAAGTATCTAGAGTGTGATATCACATTGAAACGTAGGTTAAACTAGATCAGTAGATCAGGTTTCTCTTTTATTTTTAATTATGAGATTCAGAAAAATAATCACACAGTAAAAAGAGTAAAAAACTAAATTCTGAGCAGTCACATGTGAACTAGATATGTCTCTGACGATTTTGAGTACTTGGGAAATTAATCTAGCACAGTGACACTATTGCCTACTTCCATCAATCTTTGTGACAATAGACAAATCACAGTGTTCATGACTGTGAGTTGAAAGGTTACTGTTAAAATATTTATTTTCATAAACAATCCAATATACATAAAAACACCATTGGAAGATATTTTGTGTTGGTATTTTGTAGTTTTTCATTATAAAATGTGAAATTATGGATCTGGGGAGATGGCTCAGCAGTTAATTGTACATACTGTTCTTGTAGAGAACCTGAGTTGAGTTCCTGGAGCTCTAGTCATGTGACTTACAATTTGCTATATTTTCAGCTTCAACAGAACCCTTGTAGAAATCAAGACTCATACATGCATGCGCACCCACCCACCCACACACACACACAAACACACACACACACAGAGAGAGAGAGAGAGAGAGAGAGAGAGAGAGAGAGAGAGAGAGACAGACAGACAGATACACAATCTCTTTTAAGAAGTTAATGTACACAGACATGATTACTGCTGATAATACTCAAATGTGGCATTCATTCTCCTTATTGTTTTAAGCAATTAAGTGAACAATGGGAATAAACTTGAGTCTCCTGTGCTTTAAATAGACTAGTTTTATAAAATTTTCTTAATGGTACCTGTCAACATCACTCTCAAAACCTTAGTATTTCCATATTTTAAAGTGATAAAAGACTATACTGATGTGATATATGGGGCAATAGAAGAAAAAAACAGTACTGGAATACTTATATGGTCTTTTAGGCTATTGTCTAATATTAAGAAAGTAGGGCATAGAATGTGGGACACAGTTTATATGCAAAAAATTTTGTTCAAATTTTAAATGAATTATTAGTTAATAAAACAAGTGAACAATATTAATTCAAGCAAATGATTTTTTTCCAGACAAAGTAAATTTGTTATTTGAAAATGCTTTGTTTTGGTGCTGGAGCGATTACATCAGTGGGTCCTAGAGCTTGCTTCACAAACATGACTACCTGAGTTCAGATCCAAGCACTAATATAGAAAGCCAAGAATGGGCTTGGGGAACTTACTCTTTGTCCCCAGCACCAATGCAGGCACAGACAGGAGGAATTCTGGGACTAGTTGTTGGCTGCCTGCTTAGCTACATGCCTGCACATGACCACACTCATACAGCAAACACACACACACACACACACACACACACACACACACACACACACACACACACTTGCCAACAACTGGATTGGAGTGAGCTGAAATGATATTTAGAATGTTTTCAACCAACTTGTCATGAGACACATTATGAAAGCAAACCACAAACAATGTTAGAAGTCTATTTAGAGTAGAAGTAAATACAAATCTAGGTATTTGCATTTGTATATTTGCTAATACAAGTGTGCAACATAAAGTAAGTATTTTGTATTAGTCTGTCTGAAAGTTTGTGTTCATTTAACATAGAAACCTGTGTCAAAATACAAATGTTGATATGTCTTTATGCCTATTAAATATTTTCAATATTGACTTAAGTATAGCTAAAATGACATGGCTGTCTTTTATACTAAATGTTTTAAATGTAAGCTTAAATTTAGCAGCTGATAATGTAGACAAATAATCCCAAAATGAAAAAAAACAGAAATGTTAAGTACTTACAATATTTATACATACCTAAATGTTTCAGTACATACTGACTTTAATATGGAATATTAATATTAATGAGAAAAATATTCTGTGATAGTGAATAGCTCTAATTCTTTAGCAATATAGATTACCATAAAAAGTGATTATTCAACTTATTCATATTTTACTGTTTTATCCAATGGTTATTTGTAGAACATCCATCATGAACACAACAAAATGTGGATGGAAATCTGACAGTCATTTGCTTCCATCTTTATATGTAGATGTGATTAAGAATATTTTCATTTGGAAACTAAGTCAATATGCAAACCGAATTCTCAGTGTACTAAGTAAGAGCAACAGAAGGCACTAAATACTACCGAATCTCACATGGCTCACGGGTTTTCAGATACAGTAAGTAAAATAATAGAACAGGTTTTTCACAAAGTACATTTTGTAAAATGCCCACCCCTTCCTGGGGTTACTGTTGTGTGAAAATGGTTTCCAGAGAAAACACTTATGAGAAATAATACATATTAGAGATTACTCATGGAAAGTCACAATCAACATGAATGCTGAAGAGGACCTGATTATTTCCTTATTAAAACTTCAGTCTCTCAACACACACACACACACACACACACACACACACACACACAATTTCAGTTGCAATTTAAGACAGGATATTTCCTGCTCCTTGACCACTTTTGATGTATTCCTTATAGTCTTACACAACCAGTGTCCAAGGAATATGGTCTGTGGAGTCTCTTAATAAAAGTACAAATTGGGAAAGTGATTGTGAAGTGGTTTTTATTATCTAGAAGTCAAGAAAGCTTTTAAAAGTGCAGTTGCCCAAGATGAGTCTTGAAATACGAGGAGAAATTTACTAGATGCAGGAGGCAGAAGAAAAGTGTAAGGGCCTGTGTAAAAGCCCAGATGTAGCTCAGACTGGCCACTTGAGAGGAAGCAAAGTTTAAAATAGAAGAGGAAACATAAAGCTGACAATAGGTTTCTGCACCCTGTTTAAGAGGGGATATGGGATTTGTTGTTGTATTGCATAAGATTTTGAAAGACATACATGGATATGGAAATAAATAGAATTAGAAATGTTCTTAATAGGATTTATTGAAGTCTAATGAGGTGGAGATGCTGTAGACAACAGATTTTAGGTGGTGACATTAGAATAAGGTTTTCAAATGACAATATATAATTACAATAAACTTTGTCATATGTGGTTTACATTGATATTTTTCAAAATTTCCTCAGCATCTTCAATATTATAGGCACTAGGGAAATGAGATGCAAAATAAAGATTACCTTTCCTCAAGAAGTTCAACTTATTATGAGTAATAGTGAGATAAATACTGTGGTATTTTACATATAATATCATGATTTCATATTTCATACTATAAACAATAATACTTTTAGCAATTCAAAGTAGATTAAGTTCAATTAATATTTTTAAGTATGTGATCAGATTAAAAGTGTTGTATAAGGCAGGCAGTGATGGTGCAAGCCTTTAATCCCAGCACTCAGGCAGCAGAGGCAGGTGGATCTCTGTGAGTTCGAGGCCAGCCTGGTCTCTCCAGCAAGTTCCAGAACAGGCTCCAAAGCTATAGTGAAACCCTGTCTCTAAAAACAAAACAAAAGTGTTGTATCAGATGCAGCATCCCACTGTGTGGACTTGTTGAATTGTAAAATTTTAATACATTATCATATGGTGAAGCAAATGAAATACTGTAAGGGTTTCAGCATATAATTCAAAGACAAATTTAATGATTCTGCACACACACACACACACACACACACACAGAACGCACATGCATGCATGTATGTATGTACATATATATGTATATGATCCAATTCACATGTATAGGAAATCAAAACCGATTTTCTCCAAATGTGTATTGATCTCTTTACTTCATTGACACTCTTGTTGCATGCAGCTATTGTAAATCCTCCCTGGCAACTACCTTCAGAGCTCATATAATACTATATAGATTCATAAATCTGCTCTAACCCAGTGCCACTGGATTCCTTTTTATGATTAGTTCCATTTTTTAAAATCCTTCAGATGGCTCTTCTGAAGCATATAGGCATTGCATATTGACTCATGTGTAACGTTTACTATAGTTACATTCATGTTTTCAATGGTCAAATCAGAGCCCTGAAAGACTAGAAAGGAATAAGATCTTCGAAACAGGCTCCTCAAGAGCCATGCCAACATTCTTCTTGACTAAAAATGACAATTGAATATAGAACAATTGCTCAAAAAGTTGATGTATGTGACACACATGATGTGAAATCTAAGATTAGCACACAATAAATGTCAGTGTGTGAAAAAAAAACATTGTCTTTTCCTTTTGTCAATTTTCTTCTGTGATACTAAACTAAAATTGCTTTTCTACTGTTGTGTTTAGTTTTAAGCAGTGTCTCCATTGCTCCTCTGAAGAAAGAAATTTAGACTGATAGATAAAAAGACAAAGATAACACTACACAACATGCGCACATGGTTTCTTTAAATAGTGAACTCAAAATTTATAAAAGAATTAATGAAATCCATGAAGAATGTATTGTTTTTTTTAAATCAAAGCACAGACAATAAGTGAATATTAGAGTAACGATAATAAAAGCAGGTACTTCGATGATGCATTCGAAATATACTTTTGGTAATATAATCTATATTATATATAGAGAGAGTGCGAGAGAGGGGGAGTACATACAGATATAAACAACATGCAGATTATGCACATTTCTAGATTTTTGGCAATGTCCTGCAAGGTAAAGCCTCTTGAGTTGAATGAAATAGCAAGAAACACAGGAAGCAATAGTGTAAAAGGAATCAATTCAAAGCAGTGAATTATCACAGTTAATTCCTTTAAATAGGTTTTTGTACTTGAGAGAAATCATAGAAAATGGATTTGCCCCCCCAATAAGGATCACAAACATATCTGAAATTTATTCTTTCCTTTGAGACAATTTTAATATTGATGAAAGAACTTCAGATGAATTGTTTAATGAAAAAATACTACTTAACCATCTGCCAGGCCATAATGTGAACTATCTTTGACACCTCTCAGGTCCTTCAGCTGAATTTCCAAATGCCACTGTTACTGTTAAGAGTCTATGCTAATGGCTGCTCCAATCATTCTTCATTCTCCTTGGTATTCCTAGTATTCTTTCAGACATCTTTAGTAGCCTTGTTTTCTTTCCACTTTCTGACTTCTTAACACTTACTTCTTGGCTGAGGAAGCATCATTATTCTTGCTGTAAAGGTATGACTTTCAGGACTTGGTTGGAGATGTTCGTTAGAAATGATGGAGATAAAGTCTTGTGGTTCTGACTTCACAATTTTCTCAGAACATGCTTGCCACATGTATATTGCTTTATAAAACACTCTTCAAGTAGATCTATTTTTCTCTAAATAAAAGCACTGTTGACACTAGTGATTCCATTTTAATATAAATTCAATATATCTTGTGCAAATTTTGAGTTGCAAAGTAATCTGAACATTAACATGATTTCTATCAAAACACTCATGCAAGAACCATGAAGACAAACCTAACCTTCCTCTAATGTGCTAACAGGAAATGTGCACTTATCTAATCAGCAACCAAACTGGATTTGTATATAAATGACAAACGGCCCAGACATGCAATCAAAATCAATGCATGAATGCAGGATGCAATTAAAGTCAAGAGCCAAGTAGGGAAAAGATGGGTGTGCCCATCAGAGTGAATAATAAAAAAAAATAAAATGAATAGCACAACTGAAGGGCTTTGAGAAGAGGATGCATCAACAGCAACACATTCATTACTTAAACCTTTGCCCTTCTGACAGTCTTGAGTGAACAAGGCATGCTGTCCTTTATTATAATCTATCAATGTCTTTCCACCCTTATATGTCCAGACTACTGATATAATATCACATCCTTTATGTAGCTTTTGACCCACATCATGTTTATTATTATTGTTATCATTATTATTATTTATGAAGTATAGGGTGAAAGCTAGGATGTTGCACAGACTAGGCAAGGGGCTATATCATTGAGCTATACCTCCATCCCATGCCATGCTATTTTCTTTGTTTGTTTGTTTGTTTGTTTTTTTCTTCTTGTTTTAAGTATCTTTTCTCTCCATTTTTATTTGAATTAGAAACAGGGTTATTTTACATGGCAATCCCAGTTTCTTCTGCCTCCCCTCTTCCTCTGCTTATCCCATACCCTTTCTGCTCCTTAGGGAGGGTGAGGCTTTCCATAGGGGGTCATCAGAATATGTCATATCCTTTGGGATAGGGCCTAGGCCCACCTCCTTGTGTCTAGGCTCAGGGAGTATCCCTCCATGTGGAAAGGGCTCCAAAAATCTACTCCTATGCTAGGGATATGTACTGATATACTACAAAAGGTCCCATAGATTCCCGAGGTCTCCTCACTGACACCCACGTATAATGGGGTCTGGATTAGTTCCATGCTGGTTCCCCAGCTATCAGTTTGAGAACCAAGAGTTCCCCCTTTTTCAGGTCAGCTGTTTCTGTAGGTTTCCCCAGCCTGGTCTTGACCCATTTCCTCATCACTCCTCCTTCTCTACAATTGGATTCCAGTTCAGTTCAGTGTTTAGCTGTGGGTATCTGCTTCCACTTCCACCAGTTGCTGGGTGAAGGTTATAAGATGGCATATAAGACAGTCATCAGTCTAGTTATCAGGAGAGGGCATTTAAGGTAGCCTTTCCTCTATTGCTTAGATTGTTAGTTGGTATCATTGTTGTATATCTACAGACATTTCCCTAGCACCTGATTTCTCTTTAAACCTATAATGGCTCCCTGTATTATGGTATCTCTAATCTTGCTCTCCTCTATTCTTCCCCCAACTCAAACTTCCTGCTCCCTCATGTCCTAGTTTCTTCTCATATTCTCTACTCTCTTATTCTGTTATCCCTTTTATGTGGTAGGGTTGTCCGTGTCTTTCTTTGTGTGTGTGTGTGTGTGTGTATTTTTTAATTTTTTATTTATTTTACAGACCAAGCACAGTTTCCCATCCCTTGCCTCCTCCTTCTCCTTTCTCCTTCCCCGAACCCACCACCCATCCACACTCCTCAGAAATTCTAAGACCTTGGGGAGTCAATAAAGCCTGGGACATCAAGTTAAAGCAGGAACAAGCCCCTCCCACTTGCATCAAGGTTGAGCAAGGTATCCCCCTCCCATAGCGAATGGGCTCCCAAAAGCCAGCTCAGCATTTAACATATACTCAATTTAAAATCACCATATCAAATGCATTAGGGTCAATGCTGCTATTGATTTTTAAAGATGAGCAAATCTTTGAAATAGATACACTGAGCTCACATGCCAGCAGTGTATAAAATTAAATTTAATAACCATAGCTCACATACATCCAGCCACAGCATATGCATTGCTTCTATACAGGATTGCCTCATTTACAGCCTTAACATACCTCCTTGAATATCTCCATCCTTGCAAAATTCCATTTATTGCTTTCTTACAAGCACAGAAAGACTTTGAGAAGATAGAGAAGTAAATAAGTAAAGAGAGTGTTAAAATCACAACTTGAGATTGTAACAATCTTCTCTTGATTTTTTTTTTTTTTTGTATTCTGTTTAGTTCTCAGAGCACAGGTTTGAGACCTGCCTCATAACAAACTGACTAGAACCAGGGCCATTAATAACCATGACTTTGCATGTCCCCAAATAGTTGTTTTGTGACATGTATAATGCTAATGGAATGTTTATTTATTTATTTTTCTGAACACTTATTTCTTTTTCTGAAGCTTTGAATTCCACAGTTGACTGTGAAATAAAAGGTATGATTTGTAGCCCACGACCTTTCGAAGGGAAAACACTTTGTCATAATGAAGGGCCACTGTTGTTGTAACAGTGTATGGATCACCTTGTATATGGACCATCTTGTATTTCATACTTACTGGCATTTATTGAAAATAACATATGGCTTTATATGCTCTAAATGTTGTCTTTAGAAAAATGGAAGTAAGAAACATCTTCTGGAACCAATGAGAATAGAGTAATTTTCTGAAATTGCTCAAGTGTTACATAGCCACTTAAGTTATAAGTGAACATGATCCATCACAGAGTAATTCCAGAAGCAAACCAGTCAAGTAGTACATCATGGGAATTTGTAAAGCTAAGGATATGAGGGAGACACCTTGGCATGTCACAATGGTTTAAAAACTCTCATTAGCTCTGTGGATGACAGTCTTATTGCATAAGTGCTATATCCAGTTACACAGCTCATCACAGGGTTAAATGAGACTGTCAAAGAGGACGGAAATGCTGGCAAAGCATACAGTGGAGCATTAGGGTGTATGAATGAAACCGACAAGTGTGGCACATTCTTAAATCCTTAATATTCTACCAAGCCACAAATTTTTAATGTAGATATTAGTTCCAGAAATATAAAACTACTTCTTGCTTGGATGGTGGTGGTAGCAGGAACAACATTATATGTGAATTTAATATTAATGCTTTCTTTTTCTCCTGTGTCAACACTAATTTCTTTTTCTCACATAGAAAAACCTAGTAGGAGGCATAAATTTTGATTAATGACACAACTCAGCCAAAGCAATGTCACTGAAAAGAATTAGCAATCTAGGCAGGGTAGCAGAAGAGAATCTAAATGAGAATACTGTACAAGGCCGTTAAAAAGGGGACTGTAATTATCAATTTCCTTCCATGCTACTCAAGTTTATAGTTTGTAAGGAGTAAACTACTTGGAAAAAAGACTTAATGGGAATTTATTAAGTGGTAGAAACAGATTAATTCAATGAAAACCAAATAATTTTTGCCTTAAATCAAAGGATGCATACAGTGGGATATGGCTCATGACAGCCCACACATTTGCTCTATTTTTTTTTCTGAAGATAAAATACACTTTTTTATAAAGGAGGATTTTCTATTAGCGTAGAATTCTTGAACTTTCATTGATTCTACATTTTTATATGACCCAAGACTAATACCTATTTAGAACTCATGAACATTATATTGGTGTTCAAGTCAACCTTGTTCTTTGTCACATGATCATTTTTACCTCTGTCTTAACAAGGGCTCATCTCAGCAATCATGACAAATGCCTTTAAGTTGCATTAACTGAGTCATTATTGTTCTATCTCCCATGATTCTGTTACAATCCGAAGTTCCCTTTCTTGAACGCAATCATCATGGTAATGGAGGGCTGCCTATTTTGTCCCTAGCCCTCTGACACCTTGCAGAAGACTACTACAGCCAAGCTGACCTGAATGGTTTTGGAAAAAGTCTCTCATTCTTCTACATTCTACTTCTGAGCCTTCCTCCATCAACTGTGTACTCATGAGGATCTGCCATACTTCTGACACAAAACTATCCGCTCACTTTGAAGTGTGCTTCCAGGCTAGATATTTAAAACATTAGAACAAAAGTCAAAAGAAAACAAGAAACACATGTTCGAATCCTTGAGGAATGTGAGAGACATGAGAATTCATTAAAAAGATATGGAGCCCGAATTTGAGTTATGACTGTGAATTCCAGTACAACAACATGATTTATTTACTAACTATCCATAAACTTCTGGCACCATTAAGCAGATATCTGATTCCAACACTCCTAATGGTGCCCTGCATAACTATTCTACATTAATTTACAAAATATGATGTTTAAATTGTGAAAAATAAAAAGTAAACTTCAAAAGGGAAACAAAACCATATTCCACCAATGTATTTGTCTTCTTTCTTTCTCTCATTCATTCATTTTATGTCTTTCTTTCTTCTTTCCTTCCTCCTTCCCTCTCTGTCTCTCTCTTCCTTTTATCTGATGCCTTAGAAAATAAAATCTATGGGTTATCTATTTATTTTTAAATACTATATATAGTGTTGTGTGTGTGTGTGTGTGTGTGTGTGTGTGTGTGTGTGTATGTGTGTGTGTGTGTGTTAGAGAAGGCATGTGCCATGGAATTAATGTAAATGTTAGAAGAAAACCTTAGGTATTGGTTCTCACCTTCCACCTTGTTTGAGACAACACCTCTTGTTCACTGATGTGTATGCCAATGGAGCTGCCTAAGAACCTCTGGAAATTCTCCATCTACATTTCACTGCAGGAATGTTGGAACTGCAGATAAATGTCACTGACCCTGGCTTTCCATGAATCCCAGTGATCTGAACTCTGAACCTCATAGTAAATGGCTTGTGCTGTGTAATACATATAATTTTTTTTCATGTGGGTCATCACACTCATGCCCAGAGTGAAATATTCCATAGCCACTTTAAAACAGATGTTTCTCAATTAAAGAGAATGTGGTGTTGAAGGTCAACAGGAACAGTGCTAAATTTCTCTTCCCTGAGTACTTGCAAATTACAAACAAGATGGTAGTTTGAGTCATTTTTATCAAACACTAGTTAAACCAAGCTATCATTTTCCTAAATGTCCTATATGTATTGTCTCACTTGAAGTTTTTTCAATTGATAGGATATATATTATATCTATTCATATAGGTCTATTTATTTATATAAAGATATTTTTGCTTCATAAAATTATGAATATTGTCTTATTCACAGTTATTTTTCTTAGTCATAAACAGTGTATCTGGCCCACTTAAGAAATGAAGCAAATGTACTCACAAAATGAATAAATAGTTATGTGGGATCTTAGAAGAAAATGTCCTAGGATTATCTAGAGGCCTTGTAACATTTGTGTTACTACCACGACTGCAGTGTGTCCTTTGCAATTTGAAGTGAAAACTATAAGTTAAATTTACTTCTTAAAAGTAGGCACCAAGCCTTGCAGTGAAGACGGACTGAAGCCCAGACTACAGGCCTACAGGCCACTTGCTGCAAAGAGAGTGTGCCATGTTCACATCCAAGACCACAGAACATTAGGGCAGAGAGCAAACAAAAGGCTTTAGACTACTTGGAACTAAGGAGTCTGAAAATCTCCAGAACATGTTGTTAGAAAAATGTTCTTCCAACAAAAGGACTCTATGTAAATAGTAACACTGAATTACCTGACACAGAACTCAAGGAAGCAAACCCATTTAAAATAGATATGAGAATAAATAAAATATCTAGGAATAAATCTAACCACAGAAATAAAATATCTCTATGATGAAAATCATAAAATATTGATGAAAGAAAATGAAGAGGACACAAAGAAAATTGAAAGTCATCACCTTTCAAGAAGTAGATGAATCAATAAAATGTTCACACTGCCCAAAGTGATCTGCAGATTTAATGTCATTCCTGTGGCACTACTGGTGACTTCCTTTAACTGGAGACAAAAAAAATCCTAAAATGTGAATAAAAGTATCTTCATTTGCCAAAACAATGTGGAGTAAATGAATAACATTACAAAATATATTAGTATAATTTCATAATGTGCTGTCACAATACAATAGCACATATTGACATAAAGCAGGCACCAGCCAGTGGAACACAACAGACAGCCAGGAAACAAGTCGATATATCTCCAGCCACATTATTTTCTGTAAAGATACTAAAAATACACATTTGAGGAAAACAACGATAAATGGTGCTAGTGGAAGTAGGCTCCTATGTGCAAATTATTATAACTCTACCATTTACTGTGGAGAAAAACCAACACAAAATAGATTAAGTATTTTGCTATAAGAATAGAAACAATATGAGCACTAGAAGAAATCCGGAGAATGTTTCAAGATAGTGAATACACATGAACTTATTTGGACAAGAAAACAAACAAAAACTAAAAACAGCAAACATGGAAAAGGAGAAAATATTTTTAAAAACTACAGGATGAGAGGCAATGTGTGTAACCTGTATCTGAGAGAACATATAAGAATCTTCTAAACGTCAGTAGCCAAACAAACAAACATTCTCATTCAAACGTCAGTAATAGACTTACATGCACTTCAAAGTAAGATTCTGCCAGAAGGCCCATTAGAAATTGTCCACAGCAAAGAGAAATGCAAAGACAATAAAAATAATATATCATCTCACAATAGTAAGAAAGTTATTTCTAATGCTGTGCTGGGAAAGAATGGTAGCAATTGCTGACTAGGACATGGGGGAAAGAAACTTACTCATGGTTGTATAATATAAGTTAGTATAATTCATATGAAGCTTACTTATGGCTGTGTAATATAAGTTAGTATAGTTAATAAGAAAAACACATTAGGTTTTCTTGAAAATTTAAAAGTGGGATTTCTATGTGTTCCATGAACCTCCTTCTTTGTATATATGGATGAAATGAAATTGGGAAAGAAGATCTCGCTCAGTGTTTAAGAGCATTTGTTGCTTTTTCAGGGGACTTGAGTTCAATTCCCAGTATCCATCTTCATACCATATAACTGTATCTACAGTCTCAAAGAATCTGATGGTCTTATCTAACCTCTAGGGGTACCAGACACACAAAGGATACACATGCATGTACTCAGACAAAACACTCATACACATAAAATAGCAAAATGAATTTTGAAAAATAAATAAAATCACTATGTCCAAGAACCATTCAAATCCGAGTAGTTCCTGAAACACTATTCACAATAGAAAAAATTGAAAATCACAGATATGTCTGATTATTAGCCAAGAAATGGATAAAGAATATCAGTACACCTAATAACTGAGTATCGGTCTAAACAAAATGAAATTCCGTCTCAAGATAATATGAATACAAATGAAGGTCTTTACAATAGATGAGATATTGGCCTGGAAAGCAAATACTACATGACATCACTCTTATGAAGAATCTAGAGAAGTGTATCTCATAGAGAGAATAATGGCTAATAGAATATGAAATGAGAAATGGATGGGGGTAAAAATCTGGGCAATATGTATTGTTTCAGGTAGGCAGGAATGAGCCTGATATTGTTCTATAACACGGTATCATGGCTACAGAGATCATATAAATTACAATAGTTACAAAGGATTATCAACTTCCCCTTGAATACCAATGAGTATTTGAAGAGATACATATGTTTATCCTGATTAGACAGGGTATTCATGTATTGAAATGTTACATTATCCTATTAATGTGCACAGTTTTGTATATCAGTTACAAAAGTAAATTCAAATACTTTTATAATACTATTTTTATTTTCTGAAAATATAATATAATTGAATTATTTCCCTCTTTCCCTCCTTCAACTCCTCCCATCTACCTCTGTATTTTTCTAATTCATGACCTTTGTTTCTTTAACTGTTGTTATATATGTGCATATATTATATACATTTCTAAACTATAAATGCAACCATCTCAGTCTATATATCAGTCCTGAAATTTAAAAAAATTAAAGATACAATATAAAAGATTGTGCTTTGAATCTTGGCTCTGATGTTATTGGCTGTATAGGATCAAGTAACTGATTCTCTGACCCTGTTTTGTCATTGATAAAAGGGGGTACTGACATACAACTCACAGAGTACTAGCCAGAATTAAATATGGAACTACTAGCTACTACTTTTCATGTAGTACTACTTTTCATGCTAACTACTTTTCCTTCCTAAGAATATTGACTGTAGAATCAGGAAATACTACCTCATCCATTTTTGTCTTGGGGCTTGGTTTTTCTTTGTACGTTTCATTTGTATTATACCATGTACACTATTCCCTTTTTCTTCTTTGCATGTCCCTCCCAATTAAAAATGTGTGTGCCAGTGATACTCATTCATACACTGCTGAAGTCAAGTAGCTAACCCTGTGAGGGACTATCCTCTGTTTTTCCAGGATCCTAATGCCCCTCATCTGACAGTCATATCTG
Organism: Cricetulus griseus; assembly: GCF_003668045.3. Lineage (NCBI taxonomy): Eukaryota > Metazoa > Chordata > Mammalia > Rodentia > Cricetidae > Cricetulus > Cricetulus griseus. The sequence continues at coordinate 105,948,948 of NC_048595.1, read as the reverse complement.
TCAGTGCAACCTTAAAGACTGTAGAACACCATGATTTAAAAGAAGTTCAAATATTTTTCTTAAAAAAAAAAAAAACTTGGTAGCCATTGAGCCTTTCAAGACAACTCCTTTTGTCACAAAATGTATTGTTTTCTTTGTCCAGCCATATCAAAAATTAACATACCCAGAAGAGAGAGAACACTCCAGTTTCAAGGAATCCCTAAATAAATGACATAAGGGATGAATTTTGAGGAGACAACATGGATTCTGGGAAAAGGCCTGTGGTGCAGCACTTTAGACTCCATGTGAGGGAGATCAAGTATTTCCTTACTGTTTCAGTGTTGGCTCAGGTATTTGAAAGGGCCCATCCAAAACATTAGTTTGATTTGTATTCCTTTAGAATCAACCTCAATTTCCAGTGCTATCATCTATCATTTTACATTGTTATAAATGAATCAAATATTTGTGGCAGACTGTAGGTTTCTTTTGTCATTCGTGCCAGAAAAAGATAAAGAAGAAAGAGAAACAGCAGGAGGTTTGCCCAGGAATGTTTAGGATCATGTGTTTACAACAGTTTCCAGGTGCTTTTTCCCTTTTGGATATTCAATTGGTTATTGTGCTTGTTTTGATAATATTGAACAAAGGGGGAAAAGAAATGCTGGGCTATAGATTATTTTAATCTATTTAAATTATAAAGTTGAGTTTTAGGCACCTGTCATTTTTAATACCTTTCCCGACACAATATTTGTTCAGAATTAGACACATTTGCCACTGTGTACTACTAGCTACCATTAACCCTTTATAAAACACTTATTCTAAAGGAATTATTTTCCAGAGGAAATTAGGGAAATAGCTGTGATTATTAAATATGTATCAGATTTTTCCTTACTTCCTCTATTATTTTTGAGTTTATTGTATAATTAAAACATTCATCACTTTTCTTTCTTCCTTCTAAACCTTCCTATATACCTCTCTTTGCCCACTCTCAAATTCATAGCCTTTTTATCATTTCTATATTCATTCTTTTCTGAAATTATTCCTAATCTTAATACTAATGCTTATCCATTGCTTAGTATTTATTACAATCTATGCTACCTCCTTAGTCCATGGTTCAGAAAGGCAACATTAATATTCCAGAGAACTAATGATAACTGATGTTGTATGAAAACAAAACTATGTAGCTTCTGTTTCTATTGTCAGTAATCATTATAGAATTCCCTGGGTGACATTCTTCTTTCAGTGTAAATAATAGAGATTATGACTATAACTTGGCTTAAATAATTCTTTGGGAATAAAGAGTCAAACACACACCAGTTTTCTTTTTTTTTTCATGGGCAACAGAAGAGTTTGGGTGCTAGAGTACTAAGATTCAGTGTGCTCTATCATGTATGTAATATGTGTATATGTGTGTGGGGGGGAAAGAGCATACATTCTGGCTAACCAAAGTTGTTCCTGCTTTGAATTATTAAAACCATGAAGTTTTTAGTAATGTAATTTGGCTTTCAAATGTTTATTAAGTAGGGCAATGAATTTATGATAATATAAATCCTAGAATCTGTAAATATTGTTCCTGCTCTTGGTCATCAGTACTTATAATTCTTAACCAACACATGCAATGTTATTTATCAAGAAAATGGCTTAACAATTACTTTCCTATTAGTGTGAAGTATTTCAGCAAATACTTTTTAATCTGACATTTGAATACATTTTGTTTCCTTCAGACACTAGGCAGACAGTGAAGTAGGATACTAGATCATGGTTAAGATATTCAAGTAGAAGGAATGAATGTGTGAAAATTACAGAAATGTTAATCTATGTTTCTGTTATGCCTAAAGATTTGAGGTATACCAACACTTTCCACATCTGCTGAGAAATGCATAAGATTGTGAAAATCACAAAGAAGGGATCCACTCTGGGTGTTAGGAGAAAGTGGTCTTCAGAAAAGCAATCCAAATTAGAATAAATGAGGAAAAAACATCACATACTTTTACATGAATAATATATAATCAAATATATTTACACACATGCATATTTCCATGTATAGACTTGTGTGAGAAAACACTCACACTAAGTGGTTTCAGGGGAAAAAGTGAAAATTATCTGAAGTGTTATAAATTGGTGATATAATGAAGGGAAAGGAATAGATAGTGATGAAATAAAATTATATATAGAATATGCTTATCTGTTTTGAGAACAATGGTAGGACAAGTTTTTAAAAGGACTCATGAATTTAAAACTCTTTATATTCTGTTTCATGATTATTATTTAAAATTATAGGAAGTGAGACCATTTTATTAGTTATTATTATAACATTTCTCCCTTCCCTCCTCTTTACAAACCCTCCCATACACCCCTTCTTGCTCTCTTTAAAATTCATGACACCATTTGTCATTCATAATTATTAGATGCCTACATAGACAGATAGAAGATAGATAGATAGATAGATAGATAGATAGATAGATAGATAGATAGATAGATGATAGCCTGGTCAGACTGTATGAAGTTACTTGTATGTATTCACAGCTGATAATTTGGTATTAGGTAGCAATTGGTGTGCTCTTCCCTTGAAAAGATTATTTCACCTGTCCTAAAAATACCTTAGTTGCCTTGAGTTCCTTCTGTATAGTTGAGGACTCCTCATACTTCACATTATGCCTCTATAAGGGGAAAATTTGTCAATGATACAGCGTTTAGATGTTGGTGGTATTCTTAGAGAAGCATCAAAACTAGTCATTCTCCTAACTCATGTGTGGAAGAAACATTTTATTTGATTTAGCTAAACATATTTAGGGCTAAATATTCAAATAAGCACTATCAATTCAAATACCTTCTGTAAAGCATACTTTAGATCTAATAGAAAGTGGTTGGTTACCCCAATAACCTTGATGTCACTATTGTACTAGTGGGTCTTAAAATCTAGGTATTTTGGGCAACCAAATGCAGTGGAAGTGAGCTCTGTAGTTATTGATGTCTTTAAAACTTTTTCATTTAATAGTTTACAGCTTCTAGGAGCAGCATTAGCTACCCATGCAATGTACTTTTTTGCGGCGTCCACCCTTGACCAGTAAGAAAGACGCCACACCAAGGAATCTTCTTTAAACATAGTTTAATCGGGAACCTCTTTGCTTTGTACAATGTATAATGGAGGCGGCGGCGGCGGCGGCCCCGGGCCGAGGGAGACGGGGCTTGATATAGTCTACATCTACCAATCACCTAACCCTACGTGGCGCGCCAGGATAGGTTGTCTCCAAGCAGAATTAAGAGGATACATGACCTTTGCCTTATTTGGAGTTGTTTACCACAGAGAGCGCTCGCCGTCGGGCTGGTGGAAGGCGGAAACCAGCGCCATCTTTTGGGTGCGGTTTTCTGCAGCTCCCTACACTTTTTAAATTATCTTACAAACTAGTGGATTTCCATATGGCTTTTTCATGTATCCTTGGTTTTCACTAATCCCTTCTCATTTCTCCAATCCTCCATCCCAATATAAACATTTAGCTCTGAGTATCCTCTCCTCTCTTTTCATGTCACCTGTGTTCTACTGTACCTTCTGATTAAACGTTTCTGTTAATTATGAAGACTATATGTTTCTATATATCCTATTCACATATCTTTCAATTTTTTGGTGCTATAAAATTTAGCCAGAGAAACTTCCTTTTTGCAGTGAGTTGATGCAGAGACTCAAACCTGGTCAAAGAACCTGGCATAAATAACAGAGAGTGATCATTTGTGGATGGGTCACCTATATCAAACTCCCATATTCTCAGAGAACTTTATGAAAGAGGGGAAGATAGAATGTAAGAGCTGAAGAATGGTAAGAAGAGAGGTGGTAGCGAATGCCTTTAATCCCAGCACTCAGGAGGCAGAGGCAGGCAGATCCCTGTGAGTTCCAGACCAGCCTGGTCTACAAGAGCTAGTTCCAGGACAGCCTCCAAAGCCACAGAGAAACCCTGTCTCGAAAAACCAAAAGAAAAAAAAGAATGATAAGGAGAGCTGTGAAATGCTGGATGATGGACATGACATGTTTATTGTAAACACGCACAGAAGCTGTGGTTAAATGCACAAGATCTGTGCAGATTTTTTTTTTTTTTTGACAAAAGCAACATAAGGGTATTATTTTAGCTCACAGTTCAAGAAGGAATGCAGTCCATCATGATAAGGAAGACATGCCAGAAGAGAAGTGAAAAACAAAACAAACAAAAAAAAGTGTTAACATTGCATGTGCAGTCAGACAGCATACATAACCTGAAGGCTCATTTACCGTGACCCACTTATTCCAGCATGACTTCATGCTTTAAAGGTGCTGTAACTTCCCCAAACAGCACCACCAGCTGGAGACCAAATGCACAGGTCTGTGAAGGACATTTCATATGCAAACCACAACACATGGTAAGATACTATTACATGATAGATGACTCAGACTCTGTTCTAGGTATTTTACTTCAGTGTCATTTAAAGCATCCCCAGGCTAGTTTGTAATTTGCCATAGACAAGATTACATTATATTTGTGATCCTTCTTCTTTAACCTCTGAAGTGCTAGGAATACAAGCATGTCTCTGTCTCTCTCTTTCACTCTTTGTTCCCCCACATGGTCCCTGAAACAATATTTTATTTCATTATATACCCAGAAACAATGGAGCTGAAACCTCTGAAATTTTGACTGTAGATTATCTTACTCTAAGATAATTTCTCAGGTTTTAGTAAGAGTAATGTAACAGAAACTTTAGTAACTTAGCCTCTTACTTGTTTTTATTCTACTTATTACTAACACATAATTTCAAGTTTGGAAATTCATTTTGTAAACTAATTAATAGCTTTCCACCTAAGATTAAAAAAAACAGTAATTTCTGAATTTGTTGCGTGAATTTTATGGTGTTTATTCTGAGTAATATGACAAAGGACATATATAAAATGATGACATTAACTTCGTATTTTGTGTATAATGTTTACTACAAAAACAGTTTCCAAATTGGCTACAACTATTATTTAATGAGTATTAATTTTAATCTAGCTTTGCTGGTAAGATACAAAGACAAGTGGATAAATTTGACCAACTGCTAAACCTTCAACCTATTAACTTGAGTTCTCTGTGTCTAATTCTATATGAGAGTAGAAATCAACGTAGTAGGAATTATACTGGCATAATGAATTTATTATTTCTCCCTTTCCTATGATGAAAACTTATAATTTTTGTCAGAAAGATTCTCCTGAGAATTCTGAAACCATGTATCAAAATGTTATATAAGATATATAGCATTTTAGTTTGTCAAAAATGAATAGGAATCAAAATTGAAAATGAAAGACCATCAGCAAGGTGAACAAATATGAAACTCAAAATTTCATTCCTAACCACATGTAAAAACACAGTATAAAGCAAAACAAATAAGCAACTATGGGATGAAACAACATGATTTCTGATGGTACAATATTTACAAAAACCAACCAAGTACCCCCAAAAAGCCACATTTAAACAGATGAGAAATGCTGCAGTTTTATTTGCCTCTTTCCCAGGCTCTATGTTGTGCAAAGCTTCATAGGTGGAAAGAAGTAGCCACATTCCCAGTCTCCCATCTTAGGACAGAAAACATACAATAAAATATAAAGTCTGGGGCCACAAATTCAATACCTAAATTGAAACTTTCATTAGAAATGGAGAACAACAGTTTTAAAGAGGCAGAAAACAAATCAGTGAACCTGAATACTAGTTATGTGAAATGATCTAGCCTAGGGGGAAAAAAGGAAATAAAGAAAGTGAACAAAATAGAGCCCATGAGACTTATGGGACATGGTGAAGCCAATCAACATAGAAATTCTGGAGGAAGAGAGGAAGAATGAGAAAGACTATATGAAGAAACAATGATTCTAAAGTTTGCAAATTGGAGAAGGTCCATGAACATATAAATCTAAATTACTAAAGAGGTCCAAATAAGACAAAAGAAGAGACACATACTGGGATATTGTCAAAAAGCAAAGTCAGATAACAATTGTCTAAGGAGTTCTCAGTGAGACTATCAACAAATTTCTCACTAGAAATCTGAAAATAAATCATGCTGCCCATCCTAGAGCCTTCATCCAGTGGCTGATGGAAGTAGAAGCAGACACCAACAGCTAAACACTGAACTGAACTCCTGGAACATCCAGTTGTAGAGAAGGAGGAGGGATAAGCAAAGGGGTCAAGACCAGGCTGGAAAAACCCACAGAAACAGCTGACCTGAACAAGAGGAAGCACATGGACCCCAGACTGATAGCTGGGAAACCAGCATAGGACTGATCCAGACACCTTGAACAAAGATGTCAGTTTGGAGGTCTGGTAAATCTATGGGATCTCTAGTAGTGGATCAGTATTTATCCCTAGGACACGAATGGACTTTGGGAGCCCACTCCACACAGAGAGATACTCTCTCAGCCTAGACAAAAGGGGGAGGGTCTAGGCCCTGCTCCAAATGATATGACAGATTTTGAAGATCCCCATGGAAGGCCTCACCCTCCCTGGGGAGCAGAAATGGGATAGGATAGGAGGTCAGTAGGCTGCAGAGGAAGAGGAGAGGGAGAGGGAACTGGGATTGATATGTAAAACAAGCTTGTTTCTAATTAAAATTTTAAAAAGGGGAGAGGGATTGTGCTGCCTTTTGGCAGCACAGTAGTATATTTAGCACACTAAAAGCAAAAGCAAACATAAATTCCCCACCCAAAAATCCATATTTCTCACAGATTACTAAAAACAAAAGCAAAATAAAGACATTAACAAACAAAATGAGAATACAAGAAATGTAAATGGGAGTCCCTTTAAACTGAAGCAAAAATATTCTGAACAGTAACTCAGAGTTGTATGAAAATATAAAGCAAAGATAAATGCATAAGCAAATACAAATAACAGTATTATTATAATTTGGTTTTCATTGCATTTATTTTTCATAAGATTAAAATGATAAATGAATTAAAATAATTATATCTGTTTTAAAAGATTTACAATCTATAAAGATGCTTACATCAATGCTATAAATTAGGGAGAATGATGAGTGAGTAAAATGCCCATATATAACTAAAGATAAACTCTATATGACAGAATTCTGAAAATAAATGGAGATGATAGTTGTACAAAAATAGCAATACATTTAGCCGTTTAAAAGCATATACTTAAAAATCAAGGAAGTGATACCTGCTATATAAGATGCATTAAGCTACTTCCAAGTACTATGACTTTATATAAAGTATGCAACATGACAGAATAAAATCAAAATATGCATACCAAAATTTTCTCAATGCCATTGACATGAAGTTCTAACACTGGAAATTAATGATGTTGGAAACAATTGAAGCATTCATGCAGCCACCAGAGATATGTCTTGGAAGGTGGCGGAGCTGTCATACTTGCTGTAAGGTTAAGAATCCCAGCCCTCTGTAAAATAATGTGCCCTCTGGAGCATTTTCATGCCTGTGCCCCTTTTGCTATCTAAGTTTCAAATGATTGGACAAATAATTATTTTTCCCAACATAGAAATGGAGAGTACAATTCTCCTTCAACAGACTTCAATCATTACTGCTTAGCTGTGTGATTCCACTGCCATAAGATTGGTTGGCACCTAGTGAGACAAGAAAATATTGATAGATTACTAAGCATCAATTATCTAGTGGAAAAATTTGTAGTTGGATAAATGAGAAATGCTGAATTTTAAGTAGAAGGAATTGCCAGGCTTGTATTTATTTAATGGCCTCAATTTGTATATGACCTATGTCAAACAAAACTTTGAATTTCTTTAGACTGAGTGTGTATTCATTACATGTGAATTAAACTGTCTTATTTCCTGTTACTTTTCATTTCAGAGTGAATGTAGATTTGCTAAATTTATTTATTTTTACAATTTAACTTTTCATTGTATATGTTATGAATGTTTAATCTGCATGTGTGTCTGTGTACTGTGCTCATACAAGGCATGGCATATGGAGGCCTGAGAGTGCACAGGTTCCCTGGAAACTGAGTCCCAGATGGTTGTGAATGCCAAGTATGTTGGGAATAAAATCTGGATTCTCCAGAAGAAATGCTTGTACTGCTATCCACTGAACCATCTAGGCAGCCCCTTATCAAGATTTGTTAAGAGTGAGAAAGAACTACCTAGTTGGTGTAGCTTCAAAGGAGTGAATTTCTGCAGCCATACTTATCAATTCCTTTTTTCTAAATTCTTACATTTGGATACATTTCGATATGTAATGAAAATAAACTTTATCTGATTACCCCCTTGCATCTGTCTAATTTCATCTGCATTCAAATACTTATCTGTATACCCACAGATAGCAGAGCACTCTCATCATAGAAGCTTCTTTTTACAGTAGACAGATCATTACAATAAAGCTACAACTGATCAAAATGCAGAGAACAAATGTAGCGGGGTGCTTTCCCCCTTTAATAAATTTCCTACACGAAGGCTCAGTGAACATCACTAAAGAAGGGTCACAAATATTCTACAAAAGAGCCAGAGGACCAGGATGTTTTCTGTAAGACAGTCTATATTATCAAAATGGAGGAAAGTAGTGATGAGGAGTTGTGATCTGGGAGAAGTTGGAGGAAGGAATATAGAGTGAATATAATGATAATATGTTGCATGAAAAATTCTAAGAATTAGTAAAATGTTTAGTATTAAAAATAAAAATACACTTTCAAGTCACAAAACCAATTGCACGGGAAACTTAGATATTCACATAAAATCACAGAAGACACACGTAAGTACTAAGGATCTATGAATTTTTCATGATAAAATACATTGAAAATTAAATTACTGTTACACATAGAAATCTAGCATATATGATATTGATAACAAAATCCACACACAGTGTAGTAAAAACTATTATTATTCCATTCCTATAAAAGTAAAAACAGACCAAAATGTCATAATTTAATCTTTAAGAAAGACTGGGATTCATGTTGGAAAGCATCGGGTATCATTTCCATAATTTTGGTCAAGAACTGTTTCCTAGTCTGAGTAGTATTAGTTTTCTTGACATAGTTGAAAATGAGACATACACTTAAAATTTGTATAATGTTATTATGTGTATTTCCACATAACATGTACAGTAACTATGATAGACAATTATTTTATATGTCATTAAGCAAAAGAGACTTAACTAGAAAAGAATAATCATTTATTCCACTTGGTGTGCCAGCATCTTGTGATCTGTTTATATATAGACAATTGTCCCATATTGTTAGTCTTTGTCTGGGGATAACATACATTACTAATATTGGTCAAGAGAAGTAAGAAAATCTGGAGCTGAGGAGACATCTCAGTCAATAAAATGAATTCATAAGGACTTGACTTTGATTCCTAAACTGTGTGGACTCCTTCAGGCAAGCATGTAAGTTACCTTCAGAATTTCTCCTCTCCTTCCTCTACTCCATATCCAATCCATTAGTCTTATTCCCAGTTCTGCAGCAGAACACTTCCTATGGTCTTCTTTTCCTCTCAGACCCCTTCTCCAACAGATCATGAAGACCTGCTCCAACCTTCCTTCTCCCAACCCATCCCACTATCCCAGCCTCCAAAGTTAGTAGGTGCTCTTTAGGAACACAGCAGCTGAGCAGGTCAGGGAAATAGGTAAGCTAACTGAAGACCCTTATCACTCTCTCCTCTTCTCCAAATCCAATCCACAGTTTGATCCCTAGTCTTCTTCCCGCATCTCCTATGGAACCATAGTAAAAGTGGCCATCTTACCAAAAGCAGCTTACAGATCCAATGTGATTCCTATTAAAATTCCAACACAATTCTTCACAGATCTCAGCTTCTTGTGGAAACACACACATATACGCACACAAAACAAGATAGATAAATAATCCTTAACAACAAATCAACTGCCTGAGGTACCATTATTTCTGACTTCAAGGTATGCTAAAGAGTTATAATAATAATAAAGAAAAACCAGCATGGTACTGGCATAAAAACAGACACACTGACCATTAGATTGAACTGAAAACCCAGACATAAATAGCGTCTTCAACAAATAGTACTGGTCAAACTGGAGGGCTGCATGTAGAAGAATATAAATATACCCATATTTATCACACCCTGAATAAAACTTCACTCCAAATGAATCTAAGACCTCAACATAAAAGTAGATATACAGAACCAGTGAGAAGACAGTTGGGAATAGCTTTGAAAGTAATGGCACAGGAGACAATTTCCTGAATGCAGGCACTAAAATCAACAATTAATAAATGGGACCTAAAGAAACTGAGAAGCTTCTTATGGCAAAGGATACTGTCATTTGGACAATCAGCAGCCTATAGAATGGAAATGATACTTATGAATTCCACATCTGATAGAGGACTAATAACCAAAATATATAAAGAACTCAAATAACTAGGCATAAAAAAATCCGATTTAAAATGGGGTACAGATTTAAACAAAGAATTCTCAATAGAGGATTCTCAAGTGACTGAGAAACACTTCTTAGCCATTGTGGAAATGCAAATCAAAACTACTTCGAGATTCCACCTCATACCTGACAGAATAGCTAAGATCAATAACACAAGTGACATCTCATGCTGGCTAGGATGTGGAATAAGGAAAACACTCATTCATTGATGATGACAATGCCAATTTATACAGTCACTGTGAAATTTCTGTGGCAGATTTTAAAAAATATGGCAGTAAATCTACATTAAGATTCAGCTACACCTTTCTTGGCCATATATCTAATGGGTGCTTCATCCTACCACAAGGACATTTATTTAACCATGTTCATTGCTGTTCTATTCATAATAGCTAGAAACTGGAAATAACTTACATATCTTTCAACAGAAGAATGCATAAAGAAAATGTGGTATGTTTATAAATGGAATATTACTCAGAAATTTAAAAATGATATAGTGAAAATTTCAGGCAAATAGAGGGAATTAGGAAAAATATCATTCTAGATGAGGTTACCCAGACCAAGAAAGATAAATATGGCATGTACTCAACTATATGTAGATCTTAACTGTGGGGGACATGAAAGGGAAGATCAGGTGGGAAGTGGGGGTGGGCTTGAGGAAGGGAATTCAGGGAGAAATAATTAAAATTGAGGGACATTTGGGGGTGGTATGGAAACTTCCTATAATATATGAGACACTCCTAGTGAAGTCTCCAAATAGTAGGAGAGACTGAATCTCAATTGACCATCTCTTTTACTCAAATGAAGGTTCCACTACTGCTACTGGGTAATATTTAATTGAGCTATTGGACAAAGGGATTCCACGGAAATACCCAAACAACTCAGACCATAGATTGCTCTTCATAAACTGACAGCAAGGCTCCATAGCTGAAGATAACACTCCCTAGAATTCATTGAACATGTAATGGGTGACCTGGTTGGTGTCTACATATGTGCTTCATCCTATAGGCTAATGTCTTTGGTATGGGAAGGTACTCTGAAAGCTATCAGAATAAAACCATAAATACCAATCTGCTCACTAACTCTTTAATCTACAATGGTATTATGACATAAAGATAAGCTAATACAATGATGGCACAAAGTGTGTGTGTAAAGAACCATTGGATGATTTGACTAAAGGCCTTCTCCACAAGACGGAACCCATACCTGACATTGCTTGGATGACCAAGAACCAGAGACTAAATAGCTCATAGACCTAGGATAAAACCAAATAGCACTGGTCAACAAACAGTAGTGCTAAAATGACTTCTAATGATAGTCTGTTATACTCATAGATCAGTGCCTTATTCTGCCATAATCAGAGAGGCTTCCTCCTACCATGTATGGGAACAAATATAGAGACCCATAGCCAGATATTACAGAGACAGACCTTGGAAAACATGTCTCTAAATGGGATCTCTCCATCACATCCCTCCCCTCATATCTCAGGGAACCCCACAGACAAAGATGCAGAGGGAGTATAAGAGCCAGAGGTTATGGAGGACACCAGAGCAAGTACCTCCAAATCAACTGAACAAAACCCATATGAACTCATAGAAACTGAAGCAATAAACACAGGGGCTGCATGAGTCTGCACCAAGTCATCTGCATGAATATTATAGCTTTCAGTTCAGCAGTTTTAAGTACCTTCTCTTGGTTCTTTTTCTTTTGTTGATTTGCCTTGTCCAACTTTGATGTAATAGTTTTGTTTTATCTTATATTTTATTTTGTTATGTTTTGTTGTTATATCTTAGAAGCCTGCTCTTTTCTAATGAGAGACAGAAAGGGAATGGATCCAGATCTGAGGGAAGGGAGGGATGAATTAAGAGACGTAGAGGGAGGGGGAACTAATCATGATATAGTGTATGAGCAAAGAATCTATTTTCAATAAAAAATAAAAATAAATGTAAAACACTACATGTGATAGTGCAAGATTATAATTCTAATGTTGATGAGACAGAAACAGCAAGTTCTCCCAGGCCCTCAAGATCAGCAGTCCAGCTACTCTGCAGTTTCAACACTGTGAAAGTTCCTGTCTCAAAAAAAGGTAGATATTATCTGACAAAAGGCTGCCACAGATGTACAACCAAGTGCATGCATACTCTCTCTCTCTCTCTCTCTCTCTCTCTCTCTCTCTCTCTCTCTCTCTCTCTCTCTCTCTGTCACACACACACACACACACACACACACACACACACACACACACCACACTTAAGATACATGAACATGTACACACGTGCACATGCACACATACAAAGAAAATGTGTGAAAGTTGTGTAACTTGGTCTACTTGTGAGACTCATAGCAGCAGGAGCATGGGTTGTCCTTAATGTTTTTGACTGGCTTTTGGGAACCAATACCTCATGGGTTGTTTTGGCCAGCCTTAATATATGGGGAGGAGCTTAGTGTCATCTCAACTTGATATGTCATGCTTTGTTGATACCCATATAAGGCCTGGTCTGTTCCGAATGGAAACAAAGGAGTGGATTTGGGGGGGTTGGGCAATTGGGACAGGGAATGTGAGGAATGGAGTGAGGGGAAACTGCAGCCAGATGTAAAATAATGATGATAATGATGATGATGATGATGATGATGATGATGATGATGATGATGGTGGTGGTGGTGGTGGTGGTGGTGGTGATGAAACCTGCAAACCCAGTTACCCTGCCTGTGGCTCCCAGAGAAAAGACTTCTTTTAGCTATCTTGGCAGCTAAATTTGATATGACTATTCCCTGTATTTTGTTTCTATCATTTTAAATATAAATTGATAACACTTTTATGGGCAAGGCTGAGAATGATTTAGAACTTCTCTGTCTCTGGTTCTGGTTCAATATATAAATAAGTCTATTTCCTTAGGCTGTTTTCAATCAAGCAACAAGCAACATGACCTAACATCCCATTGCATCATTCCCCACACAAAATCCTGAGATCATAGTAGATAATTTCTAGAATGCTAAAAATCTTTTCCATTTATATTTCAAACAAAAAATTTCTGGGTGATTTTTAACTTCCTCTTTGTTTGTTTTTAATCTATTTTAAAGCAACAATCCCTGCTGCTCTTTATTTCTTTCCTTAGTCTTGATCATTCTTCGTCCCTCATCACTTTCTTTATCCCCTCTTTCTGGCTGTGGTTATGAAGAAGCAGTGGACCACTCAAGCTTTCTAACCACAAACATGATTCCTTTTCATCTCCAAAGGCAGATTTAAATGCCCCTTTCCATTTCCATTTCCTTTCAGTTCTTTGTAGTTCCTGTCCTTCAACCTCTAAGCTTTAATTCATGAATCATTCAACAAATACAGAAGAATAGCAAACAACTTCCTAATGTGCCTGTTTTGGGTGCTTTATTATCTCATTGTCCTACAAAGGCTTGTTCTCTGAAGCATTCATCTCTCTCCCATGCCATTATCTAGACAAGTTTCACTGATATTCTGGCTATTGTTGTTTTCTTTTTTCCATATCTGAGATTCTCCAAATTCCTGGAAAATGTCTTGCTTTCTAGTAGATTTGGGATAAGATTGACTTCAACCCTTTTCATCCCTGATAACTTGAACTTTAATAGGAAGAGACTAAAATTTGCCCACAAAGATTACATTGGCATGAACAACTTCAGGCCCTAATGCCAATGAAGATGTGAGAGGTCCAATTCAGATGCTTACATGCTTGCTCATATAAAGCATCTGAACCAGTATGCTTGTTGAACCTCTTTTTTCCTGTATGTGCAGTGCTCTCACTTTGACCTAATGGAGTGTTACACATACGTGGACAAACAATTCTTGTCTCATTTCAAATGTCAGCTTGGACTATGCCTATTCTCCTCTGGACACAACACACTCAAGTAATCCTTCCTTTACATACTTAAAGCCTTAGGTAGACTCTATTTAATTGTGAATTTCAAGTTAACAATGTAAAGGCTTCTCAGAAGCTAAAAAGAGATTAATGTCAAAAAAGACAAAAAGATTAATGTCATAATTTTTAGTTTCCATTTTTTCTTTTATTGAAAATAAATTTTTTCATATAATACATTCTGATCATAGTTTTCTCTCTTCTGCCTCCACCCAACCTCCCCTCACATCCAAATCCACACCCTTTCTTTCTTGTTTGGTTAAAAAACAAAGAGATATCATATATATATATCATATATATATATATGATATATATATATATATATATATATGGTAAAAACAGGGATAGGGCAAAACCAACAAACAAACAAGAAAAAGAGCCAAAGGAAGAAACACATATAGATCCAGAGACACACATGTTTGCACATAGAGAAATCCCATAAAACAAGAAACCAGAAACCATAGTGTACATGTAAAGGACATGTAAGGTTTGTAAAAAAAAAAAAAGGCTCTCACAAAACATTATGAGACAAAGAGCCTCCAAAAATGTGATTGAGTTGATTTTGTTTGGCTATCTACTGCTAGTCATGGAACCTGCCTTCTGGTATAATTTGTATAGACATTGACTCCCTTAGAGAAAACTAATCTTTCCTTTGTGAGCAGCTGTCAGTTGCAAACAGCTTCTGGGTCAAGGGATCGGGATTGTGTCCGCCTTCCCTCTCAGCACTGGAACCCCATCTGGTGCAGGATCTGTGCATGTTGCTACAGTTTATGTGAGATCATATGTGTGCCAGTCCTGCAGTGTTTAAATGTCATTGTCATCTTGGTTCCCTCTATCATCTCTGGCTCTTACAGTCTTTCTGTCTCCTCTTCCATAGGGTTTCCTGAGACTCTAGGGGAGTGATTTGATGGAGACCTCCCAGTTAGAGTACTATGTGTTTCCAAGGTCTCTCTCTCTCTCTCTCTCTCTCTCTCTCTCTCTCTCTATTTCTCTCTATCTCTCTCTCTCTCTCTCTCTCTCTCTCTCTCTCTCTCTCTCTCTCTCTCCGTCTCTTCCCCATCCCTTCCCCTTCCCCTCCCTCTCTCTGCATAATGACTGGCTGTGGGTTTTTGTAATTACTCCCATCTACTTTAGGATGAGGCCTTTCTGATGGCTGAGTGAGTGTTATAAATTTACATCTTACCTTAACCTTAAGCCTCTTACAGCCTGAACATATGTGTATGTGTTTGTGGATGTGTGTGATGTATGTGTGTAGCTGAGCATCCATTGTAACATATTTCCAGCCTAAGTATAGTCATTTTAAATATATAAAGCAATATTACACAGGTGAAACTTAAAGAACAACACTGTAGTTTCCTGACTTAAAGAATGGCAGAAGGAACTCAATATCATTTAGAGGACAAACCAAACCTTCCTCTAGTATTTATTCAAACCATAAGCTATTTATGAACACATGTGCAGTAATACTTTGACAAGGTGATAAAATAGTTATTAACAAAATAGTACATGTAAATACTTGGATCTCTTTTAGAAGACCCGAGAAAGCCACAAAACACATCTAGCAAAGGAAATTCTCACTGCTGCTTCAATGTGTATTTCACTTTGCACACAATAGTATTTCGATTTCCTTTGGTAGCTTTTGAAATGAACAATGAACATTTATTTTCAGGCCTCTTCAGTGTAGTGTGGAAACAGTTCATTCTCATTTCAGAACAGGCCAAGAGCCACCCAAATCTGCAGTGTTTAGAAACTGACAAGGCCTGGTCTTCTTAATACCACCCAACTTTTCTTTAAAGGATAAAAATATTTTTAAAAGAGAAAAGAAAAATAAATCAAAACTCCTTCAACAATCCAACAACATATCTCAAATTTTAGATGTATAGAAATTTAGAAGTCATTCCTATGAACTCCAATGGCCTTTTGCTTCCGGTAACTTCGATGAAGCCTCTCTTTCCAGGAATGCTGTCCTTGTCACTTTCCTTACACCAGCTTCATTTCAACAATTAAGAATTCAATCTCCTTTCTCCATAGTTACTTTCCAGAGGATAGTAAATTCAAAAGGCAGAATTCTTGCTGTGTGTTAAGGCTTGTCAAGAGCAACAGGAATAGACAAGACCTAGAAGCTCACAGTAGGACTCAGAGTTAGACTTCCTGGTGTTCCTCTGTCAGTGCTGACACTGCTCTATAGTCTACAGACTGGTGTCTGTCTGCCATTTACGGATGACATCACAAGGAATGTTGATTCTGAGAGTAAGTTTTAGAAACATTTATTTTGTATTTGTGGGATAACAGCAATGAGAATTAAACATGGATGTTTGTAGTCCTACTTTCAAATTTTCTCACATCTTTTGCAAATACTTTTCAGTAATCTTACAAAAACAGTCTGCAATGGATAAAAAATATACTGACCCTGAACTACAGAAAGTCTGAGAAGCTCAGAGCAATAAGATATCCAGTGAGCCAGCTAACCTTTTGGGACTGCAACTTCCCTGAAAACTGAAAGAATGAATCCCACCCTGTTTTCTTATCAGCCTGTGAATATGAGATGCATTTACATATTTATAAGTCATTTTTAAGATATAGGATGGCATACAAATACACAACATAATATTCTAAGTAATTATCCTCTGAAAAGTAGCTTGGCATCTCAGCTAAAAGAAACTTAGTGTATCTTAACCATCCCAAAGTGTTGGTTTTATAAATCAGTATAAGAGCAGAAACTGCCACCAAAAAGAAATGGATCAGAAAGCTCCCAGGAAATACAGAGATTCCAAGGCAATTCACTGACATGTTGACAGTGCAGTTTCTCTGCTAATGCAAGGGTCATTATACCTACCACGTTTCAGTTTATAGTGACATGTAAACAAAGCAATGCAGTAGAGTATCTTGGCTATTACTTGTCATGTGGAAAATACTCAGGATGAGCTAACCTGCTGTCTTTAAATTCTTTTCAGATGCAGAGGAAACTACTAAAATGTTGGCATACAGTTTCTTGGTTAACACTTAAGAAATCTAGCCAGGCAAACATATCCCCTGCTATAACATGAGAAAACTAAATTTCAATAAATACAAGCATTTTCCCAAGATTACTTTTAAGTTCCTCACAAGTTACAAAACATTTTGACTTTTCCCACATAAAAGTTTGCCTTTAAGACCCCAGGGAAGACAGAACTTTATCAAGGAGCAAAAATCAAAACACTACATTGGAAAGGAGGTATTTTGGTGGAGAAATTGACTAAAGGGAACACAATTTCAGTGAAATAAATGTCTTCCAAATCACAAGAATAAATTTCACAGGCAAAATTTTAGAAGCATTGTCATTTTTAAAATCAATATACTATGGGACTTTTTTGCATTAAAAAAGGAAACCATCAAGCAAGCAAGCAAATAAACAAGCTAACAAAAATAGTACCAACAGAAGTCATGACATGTAGAAAAGGAAGCATAGAGTTGGAGTTATCCACTTACCAATTTGAACTGGGCTCCTCATGCTGGTGGTAGTCACCTGAGCTCTCTGTCTTAGAACCTTTTTTATTTTTATAATTCTCTTGCTACACTGCAAGAAAAAAATGTAAGAAAAAGGAAAATGAAATGATGCTTCAACTTTTGACAATCCCATTTTACCTTTAATTGGTTTCATGGACTTATTAAACAATAGTAGAGATTAACCTATAACAATAGTAGAGATAACCTAAAATTGGTACTTTCAATTTTGAAGGCAATACATTGTTATATCTTACACAGAACATGGATTTATACTTATCTCTATCACCAAAGTATACCTTAATTTTTATTACTTTGAAGAATAAGTAAACAACACCAGAAATGCAAGACTAACCTAGGCTACCACATAAGCACATCTTTTTTTTTTTTTAAATACAATATATTTTGTGGAAAACAGGTCTTACTACTTGGCCCCAACTCTCCAGGAAAATATGTAAACCATGCTAGTTTCAAACTCAGAATTCAGCCTGCCTTTGCCTCCTTAGTGTTGTGATTAAGGGCATGCAAAAAATTCATGATGTGTTATATCAGCCACCACCATTTTCCCCTGAGTATACTACTGCACCATTCACAAAGTATATGATAACTACTGAACAATGTTATTCATATATGCTTATAAAATTAGATTTGAGGGAAAATTTAAGAGTTACTTCATATGCAGGGTTTCAATTATCACATTAAATTACTATTGTCTACTTTAATAGGTTATGTAATGATATAATTTCATGTGAGGTTAATTAGTATCTACAAACATTTTCTATTATCATTATTGAATATTAAAATTGGTTTAGTATCTAATCAAGAAATTTTAACAACACAGGAAAGATACAGTCTAACCAATGGGCTAGTATCATTCATTTTGTTTTCATTACTCCAGAGACCTACCCTATCATTTCCTAACTTTCCCTGCAAATTCAAATGTTAGCTGAAGTTGTTTCTTTGAAAAGGAAACATCCAGGTGGCCTATACCACAGCACCTCAGCTTTGGTTATGTTTGGCAATCTATTGATCTGAAAAGTTTATTCTTTCCAAGAGCAGATGCAAAAACATTTAGAGATTTCATGAGGCAAGTGTGGGAATAAAACAAAATTTGAGAAAAACTTAGATTAGAACAAATGTAAAAATATAAACTATGTATAGGTATGTATGTACCAGTTTCAAATATGAAATGGGACCCCTTCCTATGATGAAGAATCTAAGAGTTCTCATGCCCCTGGGATAACATCACACAGGAATAACTGGCCTGTTTCCAACTCCTTAGAGTTCACCTTTTTTTTTTCTGCCTAGTCTCTTTGTCGAATGTTTCCATGCTTCCTATCCATTCTTTTAAGCTTATTTTTGTTCTTTTAGTATCCATCTTCTCTTGGGCTTTGATGACCTTCAGTAATGCACCAATTGATAAATTTCTGCTAGACTTTCCTGAAAGGAAAACATTGCTGAGTCTATTTCTGACACTGGCTAGTTTCCTAAGCAATTCACCTTCATCAACAGCAACACTGCCTCTTTTCCATACATGAGTCCCTCCACTAATTTTATCAGATTAGATCCTTAAACCAGAGGTAAAAACTTGTTGGCCTATTTGTAAAACTGTTACAGACTGAGGAATAAAAGAAGTAGGGAACTGAGCTTTGGTTCTAACGAAGCCTAAACTTGATATATTCAACTGTCTTTGTTGTCACTTGTTATAGGTTTTATGAGAATTAAGATTGCTTTTCCTCATAGGTCTTATCATCATTTGTCTGGATCTCCACAACCAAGAATAACCTTGCTGGTACTCCTATCTCCACAGCAATGGGCTATCTGGAGATAAAGTGCATTTTTGTGTACTGCAGGCACTTTGAAAATAGCTTGTATCAAACTAAATGAGTTCCAGTATAAACAAAGAGCCTGAGACATTGCAGATGGCACTCAGAAAGATATTGGTGTGACAGCTAGAAAGATACAGTGTGACCCTCTGCAATTGATGCTTTGTATAAAGTGTAAAGTCTAATAAAATGAGCTCCATCATGGACCAGTGTACTCAATGAAATCTGTATTAAGCCTCAATATGAGCTCTGACTGCTGCCTTAGTAAAAAGAGGAAAAAGATAAAAGAACAAACTGTAACTTAAGTCAGATTCCATGACACAAACAACCCTGGTGTAATATGTATTTTCTATTCTAATCAAAGGGAGAAGTCAAAGAATATTTATATTATATATGTTGCCTTGCTGTGACACTATTTCAAATACACTGAAACATGGCTTTATTTTTTCTAAAACCTCTGGCATACGTTACACTTTGATTCATTTCCTAGCATTTTTATAGCTATAGCTCATTAAATTAAGTTTGTATTATATAAACTGGCCTGAATATACACTGTTAACCTACAAAGATTATAGGGTAAGGGGTTATTTGAAACACATTCTATTCCTTCCACATGGCTCGATGCAGACAATCTTCCTAGGGAACTTTTTTTCATTGGTGTAGGAAAAGCTTCTGAATCTAGTAATGGTGATATGGAGGAAGTGAAGCCACCTCAAGACAATAGACTCAGTCCTATGTATAGCCTGTGCACTTAACCAGTTAGCTTGGCATCCTGAAACACTTCACCTGAGTGTGCTGTGGGAGCATTGCTCATTGAAGTTTGATTGCCATCTGTTGGGGAATTGTTTAGTGACAGATAATTACACAGCCTTCTATCCCCTACTCCCTGTGAGGATTTTCTGCTGACAAGATGGTACACACTGAAACTCTCTTGGCACCAGCTGAGCTGAATGATCTGCTCTGACTGTTGGACAAATTGTCACACCGTGGTCCAAGAATTATTCTCTATAACTACTCAATATATAGATGGCAATTCTCCAGTTCACTGAAAGAAACTGTCATGGCCACACCAGGATACACAGCATCTTTCAGCCTTAGAAACAGCAAAATTTTGAACACACAATGCAATCCACATTCCTTGCACGATGAGTTGGTAGAAACCTCACTATTCTGGTTATCTTTTTCTGGATATACTTCAATTTATCATTGTGTCCTTTGAAAATATACATGAAATAACATTTCTAAAACTTTAGCACACACACACACACACACAAAAAAAAAAAACATTGTAAGATGAATGGAAAATTGTTCTGGTTTGTGAAGTATAATGAGGCCTAAAGTGAAAATGATTTCTAATTCACAAAAGTAGGCAGGAAAAGAACTAAGGGAAAATGTATTAACATTTGAGTGGATTAGAAACTGAAGTCTTGTGGGTTTCTCCAACCTGGTACAGACCCCTTCGCTCTTCATTCCTCACTCTCTTCAACTAAATTCCCGATTTCAGCTCAGTGTATATCTGTGGATGTCTGTCTCTGCTTCCATCAGCCACTGGATGAGGACTCTAGGATGGCATAAAGAGAAGTCATCAATCTCATTTTAGGGGAAGGGCTTTTAGGCTATCCTCTCCACCATTGCCTGGATTGTCAGATCATGTCATCCTTGTAGGTCTCTGGAGATCTCCCTAGTTCCAGATCTCTTCTAGGACCTATAGTGGCTCCCTCTGATATGGTATCTCTCATCCTGCTCTCTTTCGGAGAGCAAATCGACCCCAGATGCTGTCGGGGAGGCCAGTACAAGACTGATCCAGACCCCTGAACGTGGAGCGTTGAATCTGTAGATTAATTTTGGCAAGATTGCCATTTTTACTATGTTGATTCTACCTATCCAAGAGCATGGGAGATCGTTCCATTTTCTGGTATCTTCTTTAATTTCTTTCTTTAAAGTCCCAAAGTTCTTGCTATACAGTTCTTTCACTTTTTTGATTAGTGTTACCCCAAGATATTTTATGTTTCTTGTGGATATTGTGAATGGTGATGTTTCTCTGATTTCTTTCTCATTCTGTTTATCATCTGTACATAGCAGGGCTACTGATTTTTTTTTAGTTAATTCTGTATCCTGCTACTTTGCTGAATGTGTTTATCAGCTGTTGGAGTTCCCCAGTAGAGTTTTTCAGGTCACTTATGTAGACTATCTTGTCATCTGCAAATAGTGAAAGTTTGACTTCTTCCTTTCCAATATGTATCCCATTGATCTCTTTTTGTTTTCTTATTGCTCTAGCTAGGACTTCAAGTACAATATTGAAGAGATATGGAGGGAGTGGACAGCCTTGCCTTGTCTTGTTCCTGATTTTAGAGGAATCACGTTGAGTTTCTCTCCATTTAGTTTGATGTTGGCAGTTGGAATGCTATATATTGCTTTTATCATATTTATATATGTTCCTGTTATTCCTGTTCTCTCCAAGATCTTTATCATGAGAGGATGCTGGATTTGGTTAAAGGGTTTTTCAGCATCTAGTGAGATTGTTATGTGATTTTTCTTTTTCAGTTTGTTTATATGGTGGATTACATGGATGGATTTTAGTATGTTGAGCTATCCTTGCATCTCTGGGATGAAGCCTACTTGATCATGGTGGATGATTTTTCTGATGTGTTCTTGGATTTGATTTGCCAGTATTTTGTTGTGTATTTTTGCATCAATGTTCATGAGAGATATTGGTCTGTAGTTCTCCTTTTTAGCTGTAATTTTGTGTAGTTTTGGCATCAAAGTGATTGTAGCCTCGTAAAAAAGAGTTTGGCAATTTCCCTTCTGCTTCTATTGTATGAAACAATTTCAGGAGTACTGGTCTTAGCTCTTGTTCTGCAGTGAAGCCGTCTGGTCCTGGGCTTTTTTTGATTGGAAGGCTTTTGATGACTGCTTCTCTTTCATTAGAGGTTATAGGTTGATTTAAACTGCTTATCTGTTCTTGGTTTAATTTTGGTAAGTGATACATAGCCAGAAAATTGTGCATTTAAATCTATTATTTAGGAACTAAATTGTTATAACTTTTATTATATTTCTATTTAATCTTTTTTAATTTAAATATATTTTGATTATATTCTTTTCCTCCCCCATGTCCTTCCAGATTCTCTCCCCTTCCCTGTGCACATAAATAATATGTTCTTTCTCAAATGAAAGCACAAAAATAACTACAGAGTCATTCTATGTTGGTTAATTACTGCTGATAATGAAGCCTGTCCTGGAGTGGTGGATGTACCCAGTGTCATTGAATTGGAGAAAATTTTTCCCTATCTTAGCAGGTATAAGTAATAGTTCAGTTGTTAATCTTTACCCTAATTGCTAGGTTTTCATTCATTCATTTATTCACCCACCTATTCATTCTTTTTAATTTTAACAAAATAAACTACAATAAGATAAAACAACCTAAAATTTTTTAAATAGACCAAATTCTGTAGGATACACAAAGTGAGGTCTCCTAGGTCAATAAAAGCAATTTAGTATGGTATAAAATTTAAATCACTAACTCTGTAGGAAATTCTGGAATTAAGGCTTCAGCAGTGTTATTATGTGGTTATTTATTGACTCATTTCCTCAGTGAAAAATAAAGAAACAATGTGCACATTATCTAATCATGAGAATCAACTCAGATGCTGATGAAAATTTAGATTCAAGCAAAGAACCTATATCAATAGACTTTCTCAATTTTGTTAATATTTCTATTATTAGTTACCCCAAATATAAACCTAAGCATTTTTCAGTAAAGGGAATGGAAGAATTTCTAGATTCAGTCAAACCACCAAAATTAAAGTAAAAAGTTCACAAGCAAAACAGACCAAAACAAGTAAGGAAAATGAAATTGTAATAAAAAGCCTTCCAGGAAAAAAAATTTCAGGGACAGATAAGTTCACAGTAGAATTTCTCCAGACAACCAAAGATCTATGGTCAATCCTTCTTAAACTATTTAAAAGAAGAAGGATCAAGGGGGTCGGGACCAGGCTGGTGAATCCCATAGAAACAGCTGACCTGAACAAGGGGGAGCACATGGACCTCAGATGACTGTCTGGGACACCATCATGGGACTGATCCAGACCCTGAAAGTGGATGTCAACAAGGAGGCCTCGGCACCCTATGAGGCCTCTGGTGATGGATCAGTATTTTTCCCTGGTGTAAGAAGGGACTTAGAGAGTCCATCCCATGTGAAGGGATGCTCTCTTGGCCTGTACACATATGCCTGGGCCAGGATTATGTTGTAGAATTTGGGGAGCCCCCGTGGAGGGACCTACGTTCCATGGGGAGCAGGGGGTGGAGGCTAGTAGTGGGTTGGGGGAGAGGGAATAAGGAGAAGGGATTGACATGTGAAATTATAGTTTTGTAAAATTAAATTAAAAAACAGGAAAAAATGTTATTTTGAAAAAAAAAAAAGAAGGAACAGAGGGAGCACTCCCAAACTCTGTATATGAATCCAGTATCATTCTAATAGTAAAACCAGATGAAGACACAACAGAAGGCAAAGACCATATAACAAAACCCCCAGCACTAGGTAAGACAAATCTTCTTTTGAGTTGTTGGTCAGGGCTTTCAGAGAGACTGCCAAAACATACAACTTACTGCTATTCCCCTCTTCCCTCCAGAGATAAAGGTAGGTAAGTCTACTAAAGATACTCTGCACACAGTACTTAGAGACTCCTACCTAGAAATAACATGAAATTCCTGCACCCTGAGGATGCTTTTATGGACCCAGAAGGCAAAATGCAAGCTTCCAAAAGAAGAAAGCAACCAATAATACTACTCAGTTTTGATACCTTAAAAATGACAACAACCAGCATAGTACAATAGCCCTAAAGGTACAATAATGGTGGTGGTGTGCAAAACTTGGAAGTAACCAACTGCTCTCTAACTGCACTTAGTACTCACTCAACAAAGAGGAAAGCATCCCTAGCACAGGTTTAGTGAAATCATGGATTACTGAGGAGAATCTACAATCACAGCTTTACTGAAACAACATAATCCCTCATCACATTGTAAATATTTATCCTTATACTCACAGATAAATGTAGTCCTTACCCCTCATCAAGGAATTTCTCTTTTCAGCAGAGAACATTCACAGAAAACCACAGTGAACCAAAATTCAGAGTAATAGAGTCCAGTCCCAGGAGCCATACCTACAAAATAACTCCTGTACCCAAGACTCAGGAAACATTATAAAAAGAGTAGCTTAAAATATAGTAAGAGCCAGAGGGGTAGGGAGTTTGCTATGAAACTGTGTCTCTTAGTAATGTTGAAAGCTATGCCCATAAAGTCTCACCAGTAATATTGCCTAGCCATGAGTTGAATGAAGGCAGTAAAATAGGACAAAGCAGATTAGGGAAAGCCCACAAGGACTCAACCCTGAAAAAATAACTACAGGCAACTCAACAGGGAAGAGCACACCAATTAGTTAAACAATACTAAATTGTTAGCTCTAAAACCATATATCCAATTAACATCTTACAAACCAAGGAGATTATATTTCAGAATATATATGTATATACATATATGCTTGTAACAATAATCAATAGCATAAAAAGAGGCTGTCTATTTGAAAGAGAGCAAGTAGAAGCACATAGGAGGATTTGGAGGGATGAAAAGGAAAGTAGAAATCAAATAAATAATTATATTATAATCTCAAAAATAATCGAAAAAGAATTCAAGGAAGCAAACTCAAAGGAACAGTCATTCTCCTGTTCCATTTGTCATATACAGCTATGATTTCACCAAATAAAAATTAATAGTCTCATAAATATTAAATCAGCTGATGCCTAACTGTGTCCTTATATTGTGGCTTGCTGGTTACATAAGAATTAACTCGAGTGCTTTTTAAAACAAAAATTTCAAAGTCTCTATCCCAAGAGATTCTGATTGAGTAAATGTAGGTTAAGTAATAATGTTCATTTTAAATTTCCCCAGGTGAAATTGTTAGGTAGTTAGGAGTGTGAGCAACTGGAGAAAGTGATTTACTGAGAATGACAAATCCAGTATTTGACAATACTGGAAATAGAAGCCACTTTGCCAGTACTGATTTATAACAAATTCCTTAAAGGTAACATGTGAGTTCACTCTTTACGTATAAGGCAGTATATTCATAAATATTCACATGCTAAGTAATAGATCCAGTAAATGCTCAACATAAAATGTATATCTTAAGATGGATGCTTTAATGGCATTGCCAAAGGCACAGAGAAATAGTAACCTCAGACCTCACTGGAACTGCATAAGTTGAGCCTTTCTGAAGGACAATGTTTCTGGATATATCAGAACTGCTAGGTTATTGCTCATAACACATAATTTCAACTCCACTAATTTCAGCTCTAGAAAACTACTTAACATTCATATCCACCATGTGTATTCAACAATGAATATAAAATATTTATTTTAAGTCACTGAACTTGAAGTGTCTGGACAATTTGGTGGAAAATGTCTCATGTACATCATTCATTTGATGTTTTTGTAAATTGTATATTCAAAATAATTACAAATCAGATTTCACAATTTCAATTTCATTTTGTCTGTTATGATTCCTAATAGAAACAGATGTGGACAGGAATTTCCTGCAAAGAGCTGACTCCCATTGTGTGCCATGTATTTTCTATGGGCTAGTGAAATGAAGGAATAACACAATGCTATCTAATCAACTGTATGAAGTCTCCATTCCACAGTTCTTCACTGTACAGGGAAACTCACTGTGCCAAACAAAGCATTCACAGCACTGCTTTAACTCACATGATGAATATTTGAGAGTTGGATGCTATCCTAGAAAACAGTTTTATAGAGAATCAAAAACTATTGCAACATATGATATTATAGCGATTCCTGCCAACATCATGATGAAGGGAATGTCGTTGATAACCTGGAGCTGCCTAACAAAGCTTCAAGTTATGCTGAACACTACCATATAGTCATATTGAACTCAACTTTGCATTTTACTTTAAAAGCAGGCTTTGAAAATCACCTTTGGGACCTCTCTCAAGCTTCTAACTCTTGAAATACTGATAGCTGTTCATTATCTCTCTTTAATGGAGAAGATGCTTGGAATGGATTCAACTAAAGAGAGTCCCTCACTGTCATGGGGCTGGGAATTCCAACTAGATAAAAATGATAAACCTGAATAGTATTGTCAGAATTGTTATCCATCTGTTATACAAGGAAGAAGCCAGTGAAATATCAAGTATAAAAAACAAACAAACAAAACAAAAGGTTTTTAAGGAGAAAATCAGTGCACTACTGGACTTTTTTTATCATGTAACAATTATCTTAAGAATAACTGAAGCTTACACAGTCCATAGAATTATATAAATATTAACTGATTTGTATTTATCTACCTAAAGATAAGCAAACAGGGATTTACTTTTTTCAAAATCCTTGGGTGATTGACATATTCAAAAATATCATGAAAGACTCAAATATTTCTTATTCCTTTCCATAATCATTTGCTTGAGACTGATGTCTTTTTTGTTGTGACAGGATGTGTTTATCACACATAATGTTTCATTGTGACATTTCATGAGCAGACACGCCTCTTTTCATATCTGTCCTCTTTACACTGTTCTTTTCTTCTGCTGCTCACACTGATCACTTTCTGCTTTCTACTTATTTTCTCTTCCTGTTTTTACACCTTCCTTTCAAATTTACTTCATTATTATTAACAATGTGATGGGGTGGGGGGTATGTGCACATGGGTGCAGGTGGTCCATGGAGGGAATGGTATCAGCTTCCTTAGAACTAGAGTACGACAGACATTGAAGATACCCCATGGAAGGCCTCACCCTATCTGGGGAGCTTAAAGGGGATGGGATGGGGGTTGGGGAAGAGGGGAGGGAGAGGAAACTGGGATTGACATGTAAAAAAAAAAGCTTGTTTCTAATTTAAATTTTAAAAAGGAAAAAATAGCATTTGTGAGCTTCGTGATAGGGTACTGGGGACTGAGCAGTGTTCCACTGGAAGAACAATTAATTATTCAGCCATTTTTCCAGCCTTTTACATATCCTTCCTTTTTCCTTTCTTTCTCCTTGTTTGCTTTCTTCCTCTATCTCCCCCCTCAACTCCTCCTGACTCAGTTGCACTAGGGTTGCTTGCAGGATCCTGACTGAAAGTTTATTTGTAGGTGTATGAGTATCTTACTAGTGGCTACATCAGAAAATAAAAAATCTCCCCATATGCCAAGTGCCCATCAGTGTCTATAGTTTGAGAGGAATGAGGATCTAATGATCACCTCTTCCATTAGATCTATACATCCATAAGTGGAAGGTCAAAATATTCTCTCACCTCTATGAAAAGATATCGATAGACCTAATATTGTGTAGGTACTGTGTATGCAATTTCCACTGGTATGGGATTAAGAATGCAAAGGAGTTTTTCAAAGACAGTTTTCTTTATCTCACTCCACAACA
The DNA here is from genome assembly GCF_003668045.3 of Cricetulus griseus. Lineage (NCBI taxonomy): Eukaryota > Metazoa > Chordata > Mammalia > Rodentia > Cricetidae > Cricetulus > Cricetulus griseus. Next base: position 105,920,990 of record NC_048595.1, on the reverse strand, counting down.
GGCTCTTATGTGCTGTTCATACTGTCATCTGTGATATTCCTTGGGCCTTAGAAGAAGTGATATAGGAGCCCAATCAATGTTTGAATGCTCAACAATATCACAACTTAGGTTAGTTAAAAAGTCTCTGCCCTTATCACTGTCGGCTACAAAAGGGAAATTCTCAGCCAGTGTTGACAATAACACTAATTTTTGTATATAAACACCATTATTTAGGCAGCACTTTGATGAGTGGAGTCTATCCTGTACATTTAGCTCACTATATCAATAACTTCCTGACTAGGGCCAATAACCTTCATAGCCATAACCTCTTCTGGAGGGTTAGAGTACTGGACAGACTCCCTTCTGTGAAGCAGATCTCAAATCTGCTCAGAAAGACTTGTTGCTACTGCATCAGTGGTCCACAGCTGAGCAACAGTGTTGATAACAATCTTCCCACAATAACTGGCATAGTACCTGCAAGCACTAGGAGTCAGTCAGCAGGGAAAATGCTTGATTTCTCTATGTCTGTTGAAAACATGTGATGTATGATCTTGCTATCTAGTGTCCCATGGCTTTCAACAAACATCAGAAATGCATTTATGATTATGGGAACCTCAGAGACTTCCCTGTTTGTAGCAAGGTGGCTCACTCTTTGTACCTGCATATTCCTTAATAACCTATTGTTTCTAGAAACAGATTCATCCAACCATGTAGGGTATTTTGTTTAAACATTTATTTGAAATTCACTTACTCATGACCAGGTTTCATATATATTTAGTTTTCACTGGTCCTTCCCCTAACTCCTCCTCTCCCCCATCTCCCTGCTCTTCTTCAGTTCAATTAAACTGCCACCCAAGGTTCCATCCTTTACACTTTCATTTCACATATTTTCCATTATTCATCATCTCTGTTAATGCCTTTCAAGACCCATTGATATTTTCCTGGCCTCTATACACATAAATGAATTCCCACTTAAATACACATATGTAAACATTAACAGCTATGATCTACATGTGAAAAAGAATAAATAATTAGTGTTTCTCTTTCTCAACTTTTTTTTTTTTTAAAAAAAAGATATTTCTCACTGTACAGCCTTGAGCTGGCTTGGAGCTCACTATGTAAACCAGACTGGTCTCAAACTCACAGATTTGTCTTTGTGTTCTGAGTGCTGGGACTAATGGCATTTTGCCATTACACCACTCTCTCTGATCACGTGTTACATCATTTAATATAGCTTTTTGCAGCTCATCCATTTCCATCAAATTTTACAATTTCACTTTTTTTACAGCTTAATAAATAGCCATTGTATATATTTAACATGTATTCATTATCCACTCAACAAGCTATGGCAATTGATGGAAATCTATCCTGATACCATTTTTTTTTTTTAGCTATTGTGAAAAGAGCAATATATGGATGAGCAAACACCTTTGGAGAAGGATATAGAGTCCTTTAGGTACATGCCCCAGAGTGACATGACTGTGTCATAGGATAGATGAAATTTTAGGTTTTTAAGAAAACTTTTTAGTGATTTCTATAGTGATTAGACTAGTTTACCTATCTACCAATATGCTTAAGTGGTCCTGTGAAAAGGTACCCCCTACACTTCTATCAAGATGCCAAGTTAAATTAACTTAATCCAGAGATGTCCAAAGAATTGTCTCCAATTAATTCTAGATTCTGTCCAGTTAGCAATCAATATAATCCATTAATTTTATTATTGCCTTTTTCAGCCCCACAATCAACTATGTGACTGGATATCAGGTCATGACTCCCAGTTTAAGAAACTATGGGACAAGAATGAAAAGAAGACTCAGCCATTTCTACACTCATAACCAAAATGTAAAAAAAAATGAGGTACTGAGGACAAATGAAGATGGATATTGTGGCATTTGGTTGTGATATCAGGCATCTGAAAAATAGAGTACTGAGTTATTAGAAACTTTTTAGTATATATTTAGCTGTGTGTGAGTGTGTGTGTGTGTGTGTGTGTGTGTGTGTGTGTGTGTGTGTGTGTGTGTACCACAGCAATGACATTTTCTCAGATAGAAGGAAGGAATGAAGAGATAAAGAAACAAAGGGACAAATGGAGAAAAGTAGTAAAGACAGACAACAATAACTTTGATACAAGAAAGACAGACTTTAATGTTCCAACATCCATCTAATATAATTTCTTGTATAGTAGAAATGATAAAGGAGATGATTTTCAAATAAAAAGAAAAATATCCAAAATCTGAACAATAAGATGACAGCAAATATAAAGGCTGCTTAGTATAGAGCAGAAAGAATAAGAAATTGAAAATGCGGCCATATTTCAGAAATCAAATTATACAGAGCCATAAGAAAAAAACCAGGCTGAATTCAAAGGAATGAAAAATTGGATTAGCTTGAGATATTTTAGCAGTTACCAGGGAAGACTGAAGATAAAAGTGTAATGTCTTCAAAAACTCTGAACCCAGAAAATAAATGTACAAAGGTGTTTTATGACATTTTACCTGGAACTGAATGTTATTTCTGAAAAGAAAACAGTTTTAAAAAACATAGTCTATCAAAATGAAAAAAATAATATATGTAAATATACAAAATCCATGAGACACTATTAAGGAAACTTGTGTTCATTATGCTTTATATGGAAATATATGTGAAACATAATATACAAATTATTAATAGTAAGAAACAATGTATCTTGATTGAGGATTAAACAGGGCATGTAGAAGATAGAGCACAGTTTTCCTTTGTTTGGACATGCGTATTCATTCTAAGTAATTGCAAGTGTTCTATTGTATGTGTCTGTGCTAGGTCCTTTGCATATATGTTATGGTTGTATAGATTGGTATTCTTGTATAACTACTAAACAGTGGGAATGGGGGTTGTCTCTGACTCTTGCGTGCTCTTGGGATTCTTTTCCTCCTACAATTGGGTTACTTTGTCCAGCCTTGATTAAGGATTTGTGCCGTTGGCCATACCAGAGGAGCAGCAAGTTGTGGGTCTGTGCCTAGTTTTTATTGCATCTTGTTAAGCCAAGTTAGGTTGTATCTTTGGTGGCCCTGCTATTTTCTGAAAGGAAACAGAAAAAGAGAAGATCTGTGGGGAAATGGAGGTGGGGAAAACTGGGAAGGATAGAAGCAGAGGAAAATATGGTCAGGATGATATGACAGAATAATAAATACATTAAAAAGTAATCATAAGTATAAGTCAACCAGGAGTGGTGGCACCAGGACCCCTGAACTCAGGTGTCATTTGGGAGGCTAAGGCAGTCTATGGGGCCTCTAGCAGTGAACCAGTATTTATCCCTAGTTCTTGAATGGACTTTAGGAGCTCACTCCCTAGGGAGGTTTACTCTGTTAGACTAGATACACTAGATGCACGGAGGAGGGCCTATATCCTGCCCCAAATGATGTGTCAGACTTTGATAATGCCCTCACCCTCCCTGGGGAGTGAATGGAGGTGGGATGGCTGGTTGGTGAGGGCATGGGAGAACAGGAGGGAGAGGGAACTGGGATTGGTATGTAAATTGAGATTGTTTTAATTTAAATAAAAATTTATTTAAAAGAAAGAAAGGAGGGGGAGCTAATGCTAAGCAGCAAAAGAACTTCTAAAAATATGTGACCACTTTAGATTCCTCTATTGAGAATTCTCTATTTAGTTCGTTACCTTACGTTTTGATTGGATTATTTGGTGTTTTGATGACTAGCTTCTTGAGCTCTTTGTATATTTTGGAAAGGGTATGGGATAGGGGGTTGGTGAGGGGCAGGGGAGGAGAGGAGGGTGAGGGATCTGGGATTGATATGTAAAGCAAGCTTGTTTCTAATTGAAATAAAAAATTACTAAAAAGAAATGTGTGACCACTGCAAGGACAACATGATTCAGTGACTGCTCCTTTAAAAGCAATAGACTCAATTTGGGGAAAAAATCCAGTTTGAAGTAGGCAACTTCAGAAATGCACACTCCCATATGTCCATGCAGCTTTATGTATGCGATACTATTACCAGCTGATAACTGGCAGATTTATTTATGCTTCTTAGATTTCTGTGACACCATCCTATGTTAGAATGAGTTTCTGTCTACTTGTTGCTGTTACTTGGAAATTCATAGCAAACTCACTGACTTGTGATTCATAACATTTATACATCTGAGTGTATGAAAATTCACAAGAGAAAATGTACTTTGTCAATAAATATGAAATAAATGATCAACTTTGAGTGTCAAAGTGGTAGCATAAAATGTGTGACAATTCCCTGGATTAAATGGTAAAATTTACAGAGGGGAAAAAAAAGGAGGAAGAGAAGTAAGGACAGGGGAAAAAGGAAAGAATGGGAAAAGAAGAAAGAGAAAGTAGGGAAAAGGGAGAGAGAGGGCAAAATAGAAGAGGAACAGACAGCATAATAGGGAAAATGAGTTGATACCAATACCAAGTTTTAGTTTCCAGGTCTCAAAAGGAGTAAAACAGAGAGGAAAGGTAAGGAGAAGGGTGAGGGGAGGGAAGGGGAAGGAGGGGACCTGGGAGAAGAGTGGAGAGGTATGGAGAGCTTCTCCATCCAACATTCTGGGAAAGAACCTAAAAGAAGTAGGTCTCAAAATGAAAATATGTTTTATACATATTTGTCACTTGGTTCCTGACAGCAAATATTTTTAAACAGTTTGGTGTTATCTGTTATTCAGTATGCTTGGTTGGCAAAATAAACTTTAAAGTCAGAAATTAATTAAAAGAGCTGATAAGAGCACACAGCTCTAGAAATGGCTTATAATTTCATACAGTGGGACAAGCCAATAACCACAGCAGTGAATACCATCCTTGATACGCAAGTATTGCTTTTTAGTGCCATAAAAATGTACTTTCGGGAGAGTAGAACATTATAGTTTAAGTGAAGCTCTTCATTAGATAGTATGAGAAAATGAGGCATGAAAGGAAGATGGAAAAGCCTCCTTAATAGTTCCTGTGCAGATAACGTAGGCCAAAAACAATCAATAGTCATGGCTCATTTATTTTATGTCCTTGAGCACTTAGAGGCAAAATGTTAGTGTTTGCTATCCTGTTGGCTTTCTTTGCTCTGAATCAGTAATGAAAAAATGGATTTGCATGTTACAGTGTGAATTTTAGAAGTATAGCTCAAACAAGTAGCTATTGTTAACCAATATGGAAAGAAGGACCTTATGTATCACTTTGAGCCCATTTTTTTTGGGTCCATCTAAACTGCTATGAGTATAAATTTTCTGTCTCAAAATGAGCAAAATACTTAACACAAAGGTCCTGTTTGTATTATGAAAAATACTAAATGAACATAGAAAATTAAAATAATTTCTTAAAATATATGTTTTAAAGATAAATTGTTGTCGTTGATGAAAGCAGTCATGAAAATAGTATAATCAATATACTGATGAAGACATGGCTTCTAAGTAGATGTTTCCATAAGCAGCACAATGAGAGACACCCTGTGTGCATTCCAGTTACAATAATCCCCCTTCAGGTGAGAGCAGAATAGAATACAATACAATACTTAGCCAAATGCATATTAATATTGTATGACTGCCATTCTTTGGAGGGTAAAAGTTACAGAAAAATATCTTCAGTAACTTCTTACAATCAGCTTTTTCAGGAGGGGTTGTTGTGTACACCTATGCTCTATACGGTGGGGTGAAGATAGAAGAAACAGATCAAACCTAGTGTCAGCCATATAGTAAGCTTTAGGCCAACTTAAAATTCATAATTGCATTAAACAAATAGCTATGGAACATAGATCAGTAGTAGAATAATTGCCTAGCATGCTTAAGGCACTGGATTTGAACCCTAGCACTGAAAAAGGAAAACAACAATAAAAATTCAGGGTTTTTTTTTTTTTGTAAAGAGAGGAAGATTTAAGTGCTATGTAATATAAACTAATACATCCTCCTTTTACATACTAAACATCATATATTTAATTATAAATCAATTATGAGTTATAAAAGAAGTGGATCCTTAAATAATATGAAGCATTATGCATTGAATTCAGGCTCCATTTGGTGTTATTCAAGAATGGGTTAGGAAGCTCCTGCTAAGTGAACAGAAATAGTCAGTGGTGTTTTTCAACCAGAAAAACCTCAATGTGTGGCCTAGGTGGTGGTGAAATCAGAGAAACTCGAGGATAGTATAAGGACCAAGGTAAAACACAAAGTGGAAGCTAAAGTAGAAGAGAAGAAGACTGATCAGTGAGCAGTCCAGGAGGTGTGAGCTAGAAAGGGCACCTAGGTAGGAACAGCATTCAGAGCAGTATGTTCTGGAGGATTTCATTTGTTCTTGTTTCTGAATCCTAAAAGGGAAAACAGAACAGATTTTCCTACAACACAAAAGCTGACAACAATGGTCAGCTCAAAGTTGTATCTCTTCTACAATGTGTTGTCATTTTGCATTCTATCTCAAACTATATATTTAGGAAACAGCATTCTTAGTGACTCAACCTCAAAAACTAAAGAAAGTATTATGAATACAACAGTCTCATGAAATTCCTTCCTAATTATTTGTCTATATTTCCTCATATATTTAGTGTTGTCTACCATTTAAAGCACTGTAATAGATACCTGCTGAGCATCAGAACATTTCAGGTAGATGTAGTCACTCTATATTCAAAATCACAATAACAGAAGCAACAAAAAGCAACACAGAGAAACCTATTGCTTCTCAGGCCTATTGCATAAAGCAGCCTGAAGTAGCCACAAGCTTACAGATTAGAGGACTGAAACAAGACCTAGCCTGCCATGTCTGTACCTACAGAGCATGAATGCAGATATTTGAAGTATATTTCATCTATTTCTAGTCTCACTAGTCTTTTGCAGCTAGATTTTTGTTATGACATTTAACCTAAATTTTTTCTTATTTCCATCACAAAAATTGCTAAAATTAAATAATTTTTGATTGTTAATAGATGCCTCATATGTGCCTAATAGAAAAACAGTCATCTTGGGAAAATCAAGTGCTCTTAATCTGCATGTGAATTAGCTGGGAAATTGGGGTGAGAAATGAGACCATCAGGAGATACAGCATACTCCGTGGTGAAGATATGCCTACTTTGAGTAGACCTGTTTCACAGAGGTGACAAAACAGGAACTATGGCTTGAAAAGAGGATCCAGGGTACCATGGAAATTAAAGAAATTAGCAAAAGCAGTATGTGTCACTGAGGAAACTGAAGTAGGTGTAGTTAAGGATTAAAGTTAGAGAAAGATAGAAACCAACTATTTCACTCAGCAAGAGCCAATCCAGGAGAGCACACTTGAATGAACAAGTAAAATGAGTTTTGTGATGGAAGGAGTAACTCTAGGAGATACATTGGTCCCCGAGACATACTGGGTAGACACAACTAAATAACTATAATGATTTGAACACTAATACTAAACAATGTGTCGGATGTTTAGGGAACATTACGAAAAATTCACTCCAACATAAGCTGAAGGGGGGAAAGTGAGTATACTGTTTTGCTATCAAGAACAAAGAAAATATTGAACACGGAGAAATCAAATTGAGTAAGGCCAAAGGCAAAAATAATAAATATAAATTAAATGTTCCTCAGATGTTCTTGTTTTATCCCTTAGCTGTACTTTATTGACAACATCCAAAGATTCAGATAAACTGGGCAAAGAAAAAGCAACTTTGCTAGGTTCTAATACAACATTTTCTATGTTTTGATAAGATGAAATAAAATTTTATCCAGTTATGGTCTTAATTTGTGACCAATTACACATTGAATTGCAAAATCTTATTTTATGAGCCAGTTCTTATTAATATTTAGTTTGCATCATTTGTTAGAAATGGGTCAAGTGATAATTATAACCAATAATAAACAAATATTCACTAAGGATAGAGAACTTCTATTCCTCTAGGGTTTTTAGAATATAAATATTGCATTCACATTTCTTTTTTGACCCTAGGGCTAACAATTCTACTTTTAGTAGCTAGTATATAGTCTGCATTTCCAAACATGTATCCAGAATACAATGTTAGATAAAAAGAATAACCTAATTTTCAGATTATTTATATTTGAATCAATTTTTTCTTTTTCATTAACATTTAGACTATGTATGACTCATTAATTGTATCATTTAATCTACTTATATTCCAATTATTTTTTCTCTGAGTATTAATAGTAAATAGGGCTGTTTTGGAAGCTGGTGGCAGAGTTATTTCTTGGAAATTAAGACACTCAGATTCATTGATGACAACTAAGCAACCTTCCTCTTAGCTTCTACCTGAGAATAAATTATTCCTATGCAAGAATATTCATACCTTTCACCCACTGATTATCAGCAGGTGGTCTTCAGTAGTTTTACTGTTTTCAGAGAGCCACATCAATCCTCTCATTAGTAATAACAATGAAAATGCCAACATACATACTTCAAGTTTCTTTAACTCTATGTCATAGTTATATTTGACCTCAGTAGTAATAGTCCATAACAAGCTACTGTATTTAAATTTACACTCAAGTGAACAGTCTACACCAAAGCTCCTGGTACATATTTCACTGATATATATCTACATTGGGTATGTCATAGTTTGGAGGTTCTATTTTCTAATTTGTAACCGAAACAGTCTTGACTATGATGAAAGATAGCACAGAGTGAGCATCAGAATGAGACAAGGGGAATCAAATCACCCCGCTGTGTAGGGTTGGCAGTGAGCAAGCATATCAAGTGGAAATAAGGTGGAACTAGTAAGACAAATATGATGTATTTTTATCATTTGTGGAATGTAGTTTGTGTATAGAAATGCACAAACATAGACACACAGAGAGATAAACATACACTATACACAGATGCACATATACACCACCCCCACACACACGATGAAGAACAAAAAGGGTCTATTGTCTTTGGAAAGAGGAGGGAAGTAGAGGAAGGGAGGAACAAGAGAGGGGAATGAGAGTGAATAAGGTCAAACTACATGATAACCTTGAATAAAGATGCCATTATACAACCCATTGCTTTGTACACCAAATATTCATAAATAACCTTAAAGAGAATTCTCTTCTCTTGGGAATATTCTATATCTGATTATATCTGTCATGAGGACAGTATATATTCCTCAGTCTTTTGTAAGAAAACCTGTCCTCAAGGCCTGGAAAATCTGTGGGGCCTCTTGTAGTAGATCAGCACTTATCCCTAGCATAGGAATGGACTTCGGGAGCCATTTCACATAGAGGGATACTCCTTCAGCCTAGACATATGGTGGGGGGAGAGGGCCTAGGCCCTATCCCAAAAGATATGACAGAGTCTGAAGACCCCTCCATGGAAGGCCTCACCCTTCCCTGGGAGCAGAAATAGTATGGGATAGGTAGGGTATTAGTGAGGGGCAGGGGAGGAGGGGAGGGAAAAAGAACTGGGATTAACATTGTTCGTAGTTTAAGTAAAAAATGGAGAAAAAAGAGAAAAGAAAACCTGTCCTCAAAGGATTCATACTGAGTAGGTCTCCCTTCTGAGATCCCTGGTTATACTTCCAACTAAGAATTATACTTTAGATATTGGACAGACTTACAAACATGGACCTGAATTTATAATTTTTCTTCTTCCCATAATGGAATCTAACATTTGTATTGACAGCAAGGCAAAGGTAAACATGATATGATAGTAAGGAAATGAAAAAAAAAAAAGCATTTAGAACCACATATGTGGTGGATTCAAATTTCAATAAACAATACATGCATTAAATCATGTGTGTGTTGAGGTATGGAAAATATATGAGAGAATGTATGTTTAAGTATTAATAATAGCTGAAGACACCCAAAAATCTCTCATTACTACAATACAAGAAAATGATTCATTTAAACTGTTTATAACATGCTTCTGCTGTGGGTATAATCAGAATCAACTCATTGGAAGAACAGCACAAATAAGCCCTGGTGTTTGCTAAAGAATTTCACTGAAGTATAACATTCTGTTGCTTAGAGCTAAGATGACAGTGATGGGTTCACTGTAAAGACAGCCTTTTGAATAATATATTTTGTCATATTTGGAAAGAATAATAACAGGTATTCAGATCAGTTTTTCTTCACTGAGTGGGTTGAGTACCTGTGGGGTAATTCAAGATTTAGAATTCAGAAATGTAGACTTGACATTCTTACAGCACTAGCTAATGACTCAATATTGACATAAAACTCATTGCGGCTCTACCCATCCTGTTTTTTTGGTTTCTTGTTTTGTCCATAAGCTGAAATTCCAAGAATGTCATCACATCTGTTAGTATGCCAATATATAACAACCCTAATACTAATTATTGATAGCAGGGAAGACAATAAGTGTTTGTTTGTATGTGCTATTCTGCAGAGCTTAAAAAGTCAGACAGTTTTATTCAGATGACTTGAAAGAACACTTGTAAATGCACCTTCATTCAGATGCACACAGTCCCAGAAGAAAGTCTTTGCCACTGCCCTTATCTATTTACCTTACTTTTCTCTTTTCTTTGTGCTCTTTTTTTTCCATATCAAAAAAGGCAGCTTACATGTGGTATGGTTTGCTTTTCTTCCTACATGCAGTCCTAGAATTTGTTTTCTGTTAACCCCTAAATTTTGTGTTGGATTCTAGAGAATATCCAGGAGAACACTGGTTACTCCAATCTTTTTCTTTATTATCTTTATTTTGGGCATGTCTTAGCTAGGGTTTTATTGCTGTGAAGAGACACCATGATCATGGCAGCTCTTATAAATGAAAACATTTAATTGACAAGGTGTGTTTACAGTTCAGAGGTTCAGTCCATTATCATCATGGCAGGGAGCATGGTGACATGCAGGCAAATGTGGTGCTGGAACTGAGAGTTCTACATCTTGACTCAGAAGCAACAGAGTGCCAACTGACAGTGACACTGGGGGAAGCTTGAGCAAAAGAGACGTCAAAGCCTGTCCCACCATGACACACTTTTTCCAACAAGGTGATACCTCCTGATACTGCTACTCCCTTAGGGGGCTGTCATCTTTAAAACCACCACGGGAGGTTGGGGGAATGAGAACTGAAACTAGTTCTAAGATAGCTGACATCTTTCTGCTCACATTTCACATAGGAAATATGTTGTGTGGAGTCAAGAAACCATGAGACTAGAAAACAAGGATGCACAGCATTTGTGTTGATTAATTGATGCTCTTTGGATTAGCTTTTCACCTAAATATAATTATCATCCTCTGTAGCAAGGAAGGGACTTCACAGAGATACAATAGATGTGCACTAAAAAGTATGCAAAGAATGCAGAGGAGGCTCTATGATACTATACTTGAATTTCCTTCATCCTAGAACTCATCTTCCTCTGGCCCTAGTGTTTTTACTTAGGCTCTTGCTTTCTCCTTTACAGGAAAGATTCTGCATTAGAAACTAATCCCTAATTCAGGGAGGGTTTAGCTGCACTCCCCCTACTGCTGCTCCAGTGGGTTAAGATCTCTGACATCGTCTCTCTGTTCAAAACATCTAAGAGAAAGAATTCAATCATGTTACCAATATTTATGGCTTATAATTTTTTACTACATTGCCTTTGTACCATTTCTGAAAGTGTTCTTCCTTGTCTGGTGTAGTTTTTTCTGTCTTCATATCAGTCAAGTCAGTGATTTGTAGCTCTTTTAACAGATGAAGTAGAGTAAGAGAAAACCATTGACCTATTGGTTATGGAGTACGTCCTGTGGATGCTCTAATATACTTTGTTATGAGATAGGGCCCACAAAGAGGTAACAAGTGGTTAAGTACCATCAATAAAAAAGAATATCCACAACTCTTCAATATATAAGAATGTCCTTAACCTTACACTATTGCTATCCCTTCAGAGAAATGGAAATGTGACTTCAATGAGGCAGAAGACAAGACTTAAGAGAAACAAATCCTCACTGTGCCTTTATCTAAGATTTCTAGCCTCCACCCATGAAGAAATAGTGTCTATGATTTAGGCCATTAGGTCTGTGGCATTTTGTTATGGTAGCCCTGGTAGAAACACAGATGCAGTCCAGATTTTGTTTCTGTTAATATTTTAACAAAACTTAATTATACCTACAAAAAGTAGCATAATTCAACTACTATTATTATGAGGATTTTTTAAAATTATAAATACTATTTATGTAGTGCCAGTTGGTTGGCCTGCACAATATAGATCTTTGTAGGCAGCTTGCAACCCTGTACTTTAAACTGTACAATTAGTAATCCTGGCTTGAAATGTAAAAAAGTTAAGTACCTCTGTAGATGAGACTTTTTTCTTAACAGAATTTACTGAAAGAAGTCAAGAAACACACAAACACCCAGGTACACATACAGACACACACAGAGACACACATACAGAGGCATACACACACACACACACACACAAAAGAAATATACAGATACACATACTTCCATCTCCATGTGTAAACTTCATTTGTTGTAAATACAACCAAGAAATTGTACAGAAGCAGATAATTCTAGCTTTATCATCCATCTATCTATCTATCCATCCATCCAGTCACCTCTCAACATAATTTGTATTTGTGCAATAACTATTACAAAATATCTTCAGGTTAAATGTTTGAAATATAGATTCAAATGAGTATTATTTTATTATTTTAATATTTAGTTATTTGAGACAGAGCATTACTATGTAGTCCTGGCTAGTCTGGAACTCACTATGTAGACCAGAACTTGAACTCATTCTCATGAGTTCACCTCTGCCTTTCCCTAAGTCCTGAATTAAAGTTATATGACATGAATCTGGCTAAAAATAAATATGTAAAATCCACTGTTTCCCATATCTATGTTGTAAACATTTCAGTTTTCATTTCTACATCTATCTAAAAATCTCTCAGATTATATTTGAAAACATCCAAAAATATAATTATTAACAATTTTAGCTCTAGATAATTTTCTTTTAAATTTTATGAAAATGACTTCATTGTATTTATTTATGTATTTATTGTATGCATGTGCACTCATATGCCATGGTATGTATATAGTGGTCAGAGGGCAACTTTTAGGAGTTAGTTTTCTCCTTTTACCATGGTAGTACCAGAGACTGAAATCAGGTTGCCAGGGTTGGTGGCAAATGCCTTTATCCATTGAACCATCTTGCCAGCCCATTTTTGCTTATGCTCAAGATAAACATCTTCAAATCTGTTTTTTACAATCCCTTTAGTAGGAGAAAAAAATAGAACCCAAAAAGAAATGATCTTGGACAAAGCAATTAGGAAACATAGGTAGAGTGAAAATAATGTATTTGAGTGAAGTCCTTCTTGCCCAGAGGCATGGTAGGGATCATGTCCAGATGACTTTTGGGATACTTTACAATCATCATAAAGAGAGTAGGAAGTACATGTAAGCTTTATCAGATGGTTTAGAGATGACAAGGAAGGAACACATGTCACTGTTCACTATTCCAATCTTTGGCAGTGATTGAGCTGGTTCCAGAGATGATGCTGGGTCTGCATCCTACACTGTTTCGGTTTTCCCAGACCTGGAAAAACTAAAATCTTCACACTTCTTTTCTAAGATTAAAGGAGTAATAAGTTATGTTTAATTCATAGGGACAAAGTAAGCATTAAATGAAAATAATGTGGTTTCATAATTGAGGGGTGAGTACCTGCTTCTCCTCAGCAGCCACTGTGGTTTCTCTGTGCTGGCATTGCTGTTCCTGCTACTATACTGAAAACATGCTGTCCTGAGAAGCATTACCTCATGCTAAATGTTTCCTGAGTTGAATTAGAGCTCAGGTAAAGTGGCACATGGCTGTACTCTCTCTCTCTCCATGAGACTGGGAAACATTTGAGAATATTTTAAGAAGACAAATCCCATCCCCAGCTAATTCTATTTTCCTTTCTCAAATATTAGAAACAATGCCTAGGGAAAGGAAATTTGAAGAAATGCCAGGACCATGGCAACACAGACAACTTGATTATTAAGGTGTGGAAACAAGTCGGCAAATATCACTTAGGCCCTTTCATGCCTGGTAGACAGAATAACTACCTCAATTTTTCAAGGTGATTAAGCTGATTAAGTAAGAACACTGTGATTCTACATTCATTCATCTTCACTTAACCAGATGGAAAGGTCTTTTCCACAGACAAATGAATCCAAGGGCAGAAACTCAGTTCTATTCTTTCCCCACCCCCACCACAGTGGACACCTTTAATATAACTCTGATTCAGGGTTGTTCCTGTCTGTTTAGTTGAAATGTTTAGGAGACTTTCTAGGAAACAAGGCCTAGAACACTAACTTCTGAGTGCCACTTAATCACTCTTTTCAATCAGTTCACATGTTTATTTATGAGAATTGCTGTACCTGTTAAATGTTGAATTAAAAGGATTGGAGGGGAGGAAGACACTATTTGGAAAGAAAAAAAAAAAAACAAGAAACTCTCAGAAAGCCCTACCTGAAGGATTTATGAATATCCATTGCAAATACTCTTAAAAACCAGAAAATTGCATTTTAATTATTTTTTAAATGTGCTGAAATTAAAGAGCATTTGGAAAGCAGTCATCTAGAATTGAGGAGGTACAAATTAATCACATGGTTATACTGAATATTCAAAAATTCAGGGATCTTTAATGGAGCAGTCATAATTTTCAGGCAACATTAGAACTTCCTGGCACATGCTCAGGGCTGCTTGGAGCACGTTTTCACAGCTCGGAAATGTTTACACAGCAGCCTATTTCCTCCAATAGAAGCACAATGAAAGCTCAAACACAATAAATCATTTCCAAGGAAGAGAGATTCAAATGCCATGAGTACTTTGATTCACTCTGCTTCAGGAGCAGAATTTATAAACTGAAGAACTTTTAAATTTGGGAGAACACAGTACTCTGGAAATGAGAAAAGCAAGACCAATTGGATCCCAGGATCTTATTTGTGTGTCATTCTGCATTAGCCTTGGCAGCTAGTCACGGGCATGACCAATAGGCTGCCAAAGTATGATGTATAGTGCAGTTACCTCATCTCGTAGCCTGCAGGAGGCCCACTGGGTCATGTAGAACTCCAGAGGGAACCTCATGGGTCCCTACACTATCACTCCACTATAAAAATGGGATGGATGAAATTGAAAGTTAAAGTGTATTAATTCTGTCTGTCCAATTGTTACATCAAGAAGAAAATGCAGTATTTCTACTCCACAGCCAGATTTCCATTGCTTCCCACTGTCAGTCACATATCTTAGTCACTTTGAAATAAGGAGTCATGCAGAGTGGTGGAGCACAATGCCCTGAAATAGGACACTTTGACATGAGGATTACTAGGGGTTAAAAAGCACATCAGAAAGAGCAGATGCAAGAAAGACTTGCTAATCTTTCTTTTTCCTGCCTGAAAACAGGAGATAAAACTCTCCTGTGAAAGATCTTCCTCATACGAGAAGAAGAATCTTTTTATGTGTAGGTCAAGGCTGAGAAGATTCTGTCCATAGAACTCTTACCTTGTGCACCTTTGCTCATAATTTAGCTGCTTTTGTACAACTTCCAATTCTTTATCCAGTTGAGGATATAACAACATCTCTAACTGGTTCTGTGGTCTCTACTTCATCTTCAGGACTCCTGTGCCATGTAAAACACACTCTTTCCTCTTGTTAATCTGTATTTGCCCAATCTTATAAGCATATTTATCTAGGTATGTGTTTGTTATCTCTTCCTAGGTCCACTTCAGGCATTTATTCATTGTGTCATCTGATGTGAGTGGAGTGATCTGTAACTAACCCTGGCAAGCCCACTGCTGTGTGCTGTGTGCATTGATTATGGTCTGTATTATGAATTGTCTCTGTATCAAAGGGAGCCCCCAGGAATTATGCTATGTGATTGTCTTTGAGTTATATCACAAATAACTCCTAAGGAGACACTGAAATTCAACTCTACTAATCTACTAGATATTATGAAAAATAATGCCAACACGCCCTTCACTATTTGAAGCAAAAGAACATGCCATTTTAATTGCCAACATTTTACCATAAAAGCAGTTTCCTTAAACAAAGCATCTCTGCAGCTACTTAAAAATACATTTATTCATTTTTCTCAATCACTAGAGAGTGAACGTTAACGTATTTTGATATTTCATCCTTTTTGTGTGTGCCCATGGATGTGAGTGTGTCTTTGCACTGTATGCCTATGGAAGATGGAGAACAGCTACTGGTGCTGTCTTTAAAAACATTGCCTGCCTCTTTTGAAATAACTTATCTGGTTTGCCAGGATCTCACAAGTTAGGCCAAACTGGCTGTCGGGGAGCACAGCATCCTTCAGCTTCCCCGGCATTAGGAGCATCAGCATGTGCCATCACACCTACCATTTTACATGGGATCTGGGGTTTGAACTAAGGTTCCAGTGCTTACACAACATGTGTTTTTCCAAGAGAGGCACCCTCCTCCTCCAGGACTATGTGTTCAAATTACTAACTGCTCCTCTCTGTGAAACTGACAGGAGTTCCTTACAGTTTTGTTCTAAATAAAAGGAGCAATTACTGATATTTCCTTATGTTTCTTCTTTCCTTTAGGAATGCCAAATTAAGTCCAGCTGGCATCCATCTGGCACCTACATAGACAATAAACATGGTAATAACCCATTGCTCATTCCTTCTATTACCATAGTGGATTTGTGGGAAAGAGGCCTAAAAGTAAGTTGAAACTAATGAAAGCCAGCTTTGATTATTAATAAGCATATATTTCTTGAAAACAGATTAATATTGGGAGATCAGGATTTTAGTCATATTCTTCTCATACTAGTTTTGTTGTTTAAACTATTTACCTCTTATTTCACACAAATGAAATTTTTGCATTTTAAGAGTAATTACACTGGGTGTTGGTGGCACACGCCTTTAATCCCAGCACTTGGGAGGCAGAGGCAGGTGGATCTCTCTGAGTTCGAGGCCTGCCTGGTCTCCAGAGCGAGTGCCAGGATAGGCTCCGAAGCCACACAGAGAAACCGTCTTGAAAAACCAAAAAAAGGGTTGTTACATGTCCTTAATCCATGATAGTGTTTTTCATGTGTTTGTAATTGGATGGATTTATGTCCTCAATCCAGTTTGTTCATTATTGCAAACAATGTTATGTCACAGCATAAAGATAACATAGATGAATATCAAAACTGTCACTTTCCAGAAACTTTAAAACCCTCCCTAATATACCCTCCAGACATCGATTAAGATGAACTTCAAGTTGGGCCTGGTGGTGCACACCTTCAATCCTAGCAGTCTGAGGTAGAGGCAGGTGAATCTCTGTGACTTTGATGCCAGTCTAGTCTACTGAGTGAGTTCTAGGACAGCCTGAGATACATAGAGACCCAGCCTCAAAAAAATCCAAAGCATAAATGAATGAATACAAAAATGCATACATGAAAATAAAATTAAAGTAAAAGAACTTGAGCACATTTATTTGCTATTGCTGTGCTGGCTAATGGGTTTACCACTCTGGAAGATACAGAAGAATTTCAAAAGTACATCTGTTGTAAAAATATTAAATCTGATTGGTTAGAAAATAATGTAGACAGGAGGTGGTAGCACACCCCTTTAATCCCAGCGCTCTGGAAGCAGATGCAGGTGGATCTCAGAGTTTGAGATCCAGCCTGGTTTACAGAGTTAGCTCCAAAATAGTCTGGGCTACACAGTGAAATCCTTCTTAAAACACAGAAAGAAAAAGAGAATGTAAATATATAATAAAATGAATAGTGGAAGTTAAAACACCTGTTCTTTTTCTGGTTTATAAATCAAAAATATAAATCTACACACAAATGAAAAGAGTAAATAAGTAAATGAAACATGTGTATATGTTTCCAATACAAATTTCCAATCCTATTTCTCCTTCTAATTAGTTGTTCGATCTTATCTCTATTAAACAATCACTCTAGACATCAACTTTTTCTTCTTTAAAATAAGTTTAAATTTGTTATAAAATTTATTGCATTAACATGCTATGATTAAGCCCAGAGGAGTCAGTAGGAGGTGATCCTTAACATAATGAGATAGAGAAAAGGGAGCTTGGGTAGTAAGGAACACACAAAATGACCCTTGTGAGATGAGATAAACTACTGGAGGAGAAATCCCCTCCTTCCCATCTTCGCAAGAAGAAATCACCATGAGCTATGGTTTTGTATCAGACAGCTCCAGATGTGTTTAATACTGCAATGCTGGTAATAGAGATGATGATGATGATGATGAAAATAATGCAGAATATTTTGTTATAATAATACATCAGGATGTACCATCTGCTATTCCATTTTGAGCTAATCCTCCCTCAGGCAGTAACTACATTTGCCAGATTTCACACAATGTACAATACACTTTTGTGCAAATAAAAAAAAAACTAAAACTGGAATGCCTTTGCCTAATAAACAACAAAAATAGAGTGTGATGTCTTCATAAATATGCTAATTTATCCCTTTCCTATCAGAGTAAACATAAAGGCCCGTGGAGAGGTTGACATTAACAATATACAATTGGTTTTTCCAAACCCCAAAGAGGGCTTTCCCCAGATGTTTGAGAAGAGTGAGAACTGCAGTGAACTCAGAATTTATGGAAGAAAAAAACATAATAAAATAACAAAACGTATAAAAGAGCTTAATGTTATTTTCAGTCACAAGAATAAAGATCAATAACACATTACAAAAAGATAATATCTATTACATGTTATACAATTTAAGTCTGTAATACAGAATCTCTTAGAATTGATTTCCCTTTGCTGTCTTCTGATCATGATAAACTTCTCATGCTTTCACTGCTCTAAAACTTATTTGCTAATATGTGTATATGGTATCACATATTGAGGGAATAATGAAGAACTTTCCTTTTCCATGTCTAGCCTTCATTTATCATCTTCATGTACAGCCTCCACAGGTTTTTAGGGATGCTTAGTCATCTGCAGAAGCAGATATAGCAGAGCACATATTTAAAATGAAGGTCAAAATATTTTTACCAGAAGTGAAGCCATACAATATTTTGTATGTATTGGTTGGGGTATACTTATAAATTTTTAAATGAAAATACTTACCTCTTTGTATTTCATCGGGAAACTCAACACCGAATTGATTGGGGAAGAAAAATGTTCTGGAGCAAAAATGTTTTAAGTCTTCCTCACCAAACCCCAAACCAGATCATCTAGCCGCCTTTAGAGTAATGCTTCTGAGAGCCCATGCATACCACCAGGTTCTGGTTGAGGAGTTTCCTGCTATCATAGTAGCCTTTAACACTTCCCTCATCTGCAATCCCTGAAGTTCTAAGTTGTGCATTCTCTTTCCTACTTTGTTCATTTGTTCCTTTTAAAGATTCACGATGGGACCCCTCCACTATGCTTTCTTTGTTAATGCATTTCCCATCAAAAACATCAGGTCAGGAGGGCAGTGGTAGTGCATGCCTTTCTGTGTTTGTGAGGTCAGTGCCTGCCTGGACAGCCATAGTTACAGAGAGAAACATCACTGACCTCTTAAAGCACATCTAACAAACTCCTTCCTTGGACTTAACATTCTTGAAGTCTCAAAGGAAGATAATCTATAGACACTACACCTGATTTTTACAAAAAGGAAAAGAATGCATATTTTGGAATTGTTGTGTATAGTTTTCCTAGTTTAGGATCAAAATATGAAGATAAATGATACAATTGGAAGAATTAATAAAAATGAGATAAAAGGAGGAGAACATGGCTACTCCTAAAGTATGGAACAGATTTTTATTGTACAGATCAGGGAGAAAGCAGACAGAGGGAAAATTCAGACTGATCATGGCCAGTCAACTAAACTGGACCATGAGAAGAGAGAGGGGAGGGAGAGGAAGAGAGAGGAGACCAAGAGGGCAAAAGGTAGGGAAAAAAAAAACCACCATAGCCAAAATGTCTGGATTATATAGGGAAAGGCAGATGGAGGAAAAGTAAGCCCAGCATAGTCCCTGGGCTGGAGAAGTTTAAGGTAGGGGACTGAGTATGCCAGCCAGGAGGACACTTTAGGGACTGAGAGAACTTTAGGGATGCTGGGAGAACCTGGTGGCTAGTTTCAGCTGTGATATATTAATGAGCATCTCAGCTGTTTGTCCAGGGTTTTCTTCACCAGATATATACACACACACACACACACACACACACCACACACAGAGAGAGAAGAGAGCAGAGGAGAGAGTACGAAGATTGAGAGAGAGAGAACTGGGAGAGAGAGAGAGAGAGAGAGAGAGGAAGGGAAGGAGAGAGAGAGAGAGAGAGAGAGAGAGAGAGAGAGAGAGAGAGAGAGAGGAAAGAAGGATATGATTTTGGTGATAATTTGTTTGTGATGTAATAAAGCTTGCCTGAAGTTGAGAGTACAGAGCTAAGTCACTAGTTAGCCACACACCCAGCTAAGAGTAAGCCATTGATTAGCCACACACACACCTACATAAGTTACTAGTTAGCCATAGAGGACAGGCAGTGGTGGCCACACCTTTAATTCCAGCATTTAGTAAATAGAGGTAGGTGGATGTCTGTGAATTCAAGGCCACGCTTGGCTACATCAGAGTGAATCAGTCTAAAGGAGAAACAGAGGGCACACCTTTAATCCCAGCACTAGAGAGGAACATAAGGCAGGAGCTCAGTGTAGTCTTGGGGTGGTCTGAGGTTTGGGGGAGAGCATTGCAGTCTACAGTCACACTGAGGACAGAACCTCCCCTTTTTGGTCTGAGCCTTGGGTGAAGTTGGCTGCTTTGCTTTTCTGGTCTTCATTTTGAACCCCAATGTCTGTCTCTGGGTTTTTATTATTGGTGCTACACATGATTGTTCCAAGATGTGGTAGAAGAGAAGGTTTATTTTAGATATGAGAGGGGGCTGCAAGAACAAGAGAAGAACTGCTGACTAAGAGAGGCTTCTGGGTCCAAAAGGCCATAGACAGATGTAGCCAAAATGGCTGTGATATGTATGGAGGGATCAGACAGGGAGAATGGAAGCAGAAGCCCAGTCCCTGGGAAGGAGTTTAGGGTAGGGGTGGGTGAGAAGTGCTGGGAGGAGCCAACAAGTGAGACTTGTCCTGGGTTTCTTTGAGACCTAACAAAAAAGTTATGTAAAATTATTTTTAGTCAAGTATTAATATACTGTATATGTATTTTCCAAACATTTATTCATTTATATTAACATTCTTGAGGAAAACAAAGCCTTAGACTTTACTATGTATTTTTCATGCCCAGTGACTATAGGATGCAGTGCAGATCTTCAAGGGTTAAAATAAACAAGCTTCTTTGTGGAAAACCTTGCACCTTTGCCAATGCCAAACTTTCAAAGAACTAAATTATTCATCTTTATTTGAAAAATATTATGGGCTAACAGCTGAACAAATAAAATAGCATGTTAAAATTGTAGTTATTGGTATCTAAAAGCATGAAAATGGTTTTTAAACTGTTATGAGAGCATTTTACCTTATTCTAAAAACTGCTAATGTTCCAATAAGAGTCATTCAGATTTACAGAAATGAGGCCGGTGTAAGTGGCAAGATACTAATCTGAGAGCTGGGACTTTCTTACACATGCAGAAGCCAGACAGCCATACATTCTTAAACCTGTGTTTTCTGCCTCTACTTTCTCATCTGAAAAGTGGGGTAATGAGGTGAAACCAAGTAATTGCTCTTCTTCTTGCTTCCCAACCTCCCCCACCCATCACCTCGTTGAAAATTCCACCCTCAGTACATCTCTTGACATTCCTTCTTCCGGAAGTGATATTATGAATAAAAGAATGTGTCCCCAGAAGAGACAGGAAGGAAGTTAGGGCAGGAAGAAAGATTAAGAGGTTTAAATCAATAATCCAGACAAAGGCCTAGTCTCATTCAGCTGAAGTAGGTCAGAAGAGATAAAAGCTTCAAAGAATTTTGTTGTTCTTGATTCTTTCTTATCCACAGGCTTTGTCTTTAGTTTTGTTTTCCAGTATAAAGAAGGCTCTGGTCACTTTCTTTTGTTTCCCAAAGAAACAAATAGACTTTGAAGACTCCCCCTGGATTGAAGGTGCTACTTCACATTAGCATTTCCTAAGTACTTGTACTTGTTCCTTAAATAGTTGCCTTGTAGTTATTCACATGTGCAGGGGAGCTGACATTCTATAAGCAGAAAAAAAAATACAGAATAACAAAAGAAAGCAGAAGGACAGAAGGACCTCAAAGGCCTTGTTTCTCTTTTTCTTGACTCTGAAACAGACCAGCTCTTAATTTAGCTAGAGGAAGTGAGATAACAAAGCCAGGCAATGCCTGAAGACTAGGATGGAGTTCAAACTGAGTGGAAGGTTGTGGAGGACCTCTTCCGGGTATCCAGGTACTCCATCAAGTGCATAGGCCCCTCCCTGAGTGTTGTCATTAATAGACTTCTTCAACATGCAGGTTTTTTTTTAATTGTTGTTTTATATAGAACTTTTCCTTTTAAATTAATTTGTAAGTGGGCTAGGAAGATGGCTCAAGAGGAAAGTACTTGCCATGCAAGCATGACTTCCTGAGTTTGGATCCCCAAGACATATGTAAAAAGTTGAGCATGGTAGAAGAAATCTGTATCATGAGTGCTGTCCAATTAGAGAGAAGCACCTAAAACTTGAACAACCCCTGAAGGCTCAGGCCCCCAGGATCTTGGCCCAGGACCTGGGGGACCCCAATCACTAGGCAGAGTAAAAAACTTGATGCAAACAGCACGAGGCTTTATTGCCCTTGTTTAATGAGCTAACCCCATGTTAGCTCGGGCCTTTCATCCACCCACCATGGCGGATGGCTGGAGAAAGACACTGAGAAGCCACAGGATAGAGATCTTATAGGGCAGCGTAAGGGGAGTGTCTAGGGGTACGCACAGGCTCATGATTGGTGTGCCTCTAGGCTTGGAGTACTTGCCCTGTGTTGATTGGTCAACTGGTTGTTATGGCCCTTAGGCCCTCCCAGAGCAATTGCTATGCTCTGTACATCATTGCTGTGCACTTGTCCATAAAGCACACCCAGAGCCGTAAAGCACAGCACCAACAGCTAACTTCTGATTGGTTCCTTGCCATGAGGCAGGCATCTAACCTCCTAGTGACCAAGGCAAGGTCAGGCAAGCACGTGTTAGGCTGCCGAAATTTGGAGCTGGTCTCTTCAAACTAACTTCCAGTTTCTCTATGCATGAGTACATACAAGCATGTACAACTTCATGTTCATGTGCACACACCTACAATAAATAATTAGTATAATGTCACACACACACACACACACACACACACACACACACACACACACACACACACGTTTTAAAACGAATCTTTAAATGTAATACACATTATTATAGTTTACTTTATGGCATTCTCATATGTAAATGTCATTGTCTTCTATTCTTGTTAAACACACATTTCTAATGACTTTCTTGCCTCATGTATACTGAAGTATGATCCATTGTAGCAGCCAAAATGACTCAGTTTTTTTTTTTTTTGACAAAAAGCAAACAACAGAGAGGGTGACCCCAACAGCAACTTGAGTCTATTAAAACAGTCTAGGAATTCCAGGAATGCAAAACACCTGCAGAGGTACAATTATGGCTTATGCCTTTAAACACCCCTACCCCCCAGAGCAAGGAGACTGTGGACATGGGCAGGTTAAATAAAACTCAGATAATTAAAATCTTGAGAGAGTCCAGGTGATCTGTCAGTGTTCTGGGAACACAGAAAACACTTAAAGGTTCCACCAAAAGGATACTGGGAGACCCCAACTTAGGGCTCCTAGTTCATGATAGGCCCTGAGACATCAAGTCCATGGACTTGATGGTGGCACAGGTGGCCTAGAACATGGCTGTTATAAATTAGGAAGGTATTGCTCTGGAATAGGCCCACACCGAGGGGCAAGTCTGCCTGTGGCCTGTGGGAGCCTAAGGCAGTAGCTGCTGCAACTTTAAGCAAAAAAGACAAAGCAAACCAAACCAACAAAAACCAAAATCTGCTGGCTGATGCAGAGAGAATGCTGGCTAAGTATGGAGAGAATGAGCAATTCTGAGGTAGACTTCGAATAGATTGATGAAATCACTGAGCCAGTCCCCATGAATGATAGACATGATGACTGAAGGTGGCCACTGTAAGTGTGATCACTTGATCTCCAATATCTGTATTGGTGTTTTACTCTTTTTTGTTTGTTTGTTTGTTTTGTTTTGTTTTGTTTCTGGTGGATTTGTGTTTTCTGGTGTACCCATCAGTTTGTTGCAGACATGGGATCCTGTCTGAGTACAGCCAATTCCCCTATGTATGCATGCTGTGTTATTGTCGGGAGCTCCGTGAGGTGGATTACTGAGTTATGTTGCTCAAAAAGTTTCTGTACTCTTTGTGAACTAGAGTGGCCCTCTTTTAATGTGTAATGGCCAGATGTGAAGTTGATCAATCTCCATACTGCCCTAAGAGTCTGGGGGACTCTGGTCACCTTGATGGGTAACCCTTCTTGGACCCCTGGCTCCTGGTTCTGCTCTGCCACCCTGGCTACAATGTTGCACCCTCAAACTAGGCTCTACTGTCTTATTTACCAGGCCTTTGACTGAGAAGGCTGGAGCCCCAGTTCTGATCCCCAGGAAGAAGAAAGACATTTCTTATCCTATCACCCTCACACTCAGCTGGTTCAGATCTAAGCGGCTCTCTGCTCCAAGAGCACCTGCCCCTAGAATCTGCCCTTCCCTTCTCTTGAAGGGACCAACCCCCATTTTGGCAGCCTTGACAGGCTAACACATGCTTACCTGACCTTGCCTTGGTCATTAGGAGGTCAGATGCCCCCCTTGTGGCAAAGAACTAATCAGAAGGTAGCTAGTGGGGCTATGCTTTACAGCTCTTGGTGTGCTTTACGGACAAGTGCATAGCAGTGACTACAGAGCACAGCAACCACCTTGGGAGGACCTATTGGCCATAACAACCAGTTGATCAATCAACACAGGGCAGGTCCTCCAAGCCTGGAGGCACACCAATCCTGAGCCTGTGCATACCCCTAGACACTCCCCTTATGCTTCTCTATAAGATCCCTGTCTCATGGTTTCCCAGAGACTTTCCCCAGCCATCTGCCATGATGGATGGGTGAAAGGCCCAAGCTAATGGGGTTATCTCATTAAACAACTGCAATAAGACTCTTTGCTTTTGCATCAAAATGGGCCTCTTGGTGATTTGGGGGTTCAGAATTTGGGCACAACACTCTCACCTCCACACATCTGGAGCCAGGTAGATTACACTCTGCCTCAGTCAAGCCAGACCTCACCTGTGGCTTTTTTTTTCTCCTCCTAGAGAGGTACAAAAGCCCCCCAACTCAAGGAGATAGATAGATAGATAGATAGATAGATAGATAGATAGATAGACAGACAGACAGATAGATAGATAGATAGATAGATAGATAGATAGAGCCCTCCAGACTCCTTTTCATCCAGTGATCTCTATAATTGGAAGACCTTGAACTCCCTTTTTTTCCTGTAAAACTCCAGAACTTATCAGTTTGGTGGACAGGTTTTTTTTTTTTTTTTACTCATCAGCCAATGTGGGCCAACTGCAGGCTGTTCCTAGACACCGTCTTCATGGCTGAGAAGAGGGACCAAATTTTAACTGAAACATGCAAAGCCAAAGCAGGTTCTGAAGCAAATGAGGAAAACAATGAGGCAAGAGGCAAGTGGATCTTGCCTTAGACTTGACCAAACTGAGATCCTAACAGTGATAAGGGAATTCTAGAAAACCTATCTCCATGCCCCACTGACTGGGGCAGCAGCTAAGAAGCAGGAGTCTCCTGCTGGGTTTCCGGAGAGCCTCCAGGAAGCTTATTGGAAATTAATCCCTATTGCCCTTGATGCTCCAGAAAACCAGCAGGCTTTTAATACTGCCTTTGTGACCTAGTTCGCCCTAGACATTTGTAGAAAGTTGCAGACGTTGGAGGTGTTTGAAGGAATGACTGGGTCACAGTTGTTAGAAATAAATAGCCCAAAAGACTTTCAATGATAGAGATCTGGAAGACAAAAGGGCAGGAGACTAGCTCAGTAATGGTGACTGCTTTGAGAGAAGGAGAAGACAAGGACTGAATGCACCCCAAGTAGCCAACTTTGCCTCAGACCAGGCTACATAGAGACCAATGTGCTCATTGCAAGGAAAAGGGACACTGGAAGAATGAATGTCTTGCAGTGTAGGTAAAGAAGATGAGAAAAAGTCCTCAAACTGACAGTATGTGGTTGCTTTTCTCATTGTCACCTGTATCTTGGAAGAATGTCAACAAGCCATTGAAAACCTGTTTGAAACACTCTAGCAGTTGGGTTATCATGTATCTGTCAAGAAGGCCCAACTTGGTTCTAACAAGGTAAATTACTTGGGATACTGTCTGGAGAGCAGCAGGAATTTGTCCCCAAGCAGGATCCAATCTGTTTTAAATATTCCTGAGCTACATGGTAAGAGGCAGGTGAAAGATTTTGGGGAAATGCTTGGATACTGCTATTATAGATACCCAACTTTGAAGAAATAGCTAAACCTTTATACCAGAGTGTGTACACACGCATGCACACATGCACACTGCCACAGTATGTGTGTGTGCTGGGGGATGGTACTTTGAATTGGGAAAGGGAGGGGAAGGAAGTGTACTGAAACCTTAAGGTGGCACTGATGTCCACCCCAGCCTTGTGATTGCCTGACATAAACAAATCCCTCTGCCAGTTTGTGAATGAACACCATGGAGGGGCCAAGGGTGTCTTGCCCCAAACTCAATACATGTACCCTGTTGCAGGAAAATGGTCTGTCTGCATTTGGGTCATTGTTGTCATGGTGTTGCTGCCACAGTGTTGCTGCTGAAAGGGAGTGATAAACTGACTATAGGAACAGCAGTTGGCCAACGCAAGCCCCCGAATGTTGTATGGCAAACACTTGCATCATGGTTAGGATTTCTTTCTAGATACCCTGAGAATCAGATTTTCACCAACTGCAGCACTGGAACCAGCATCCATCCCTGTCCCTCTTTCATGACTCCAGAGAGCTGCCAGCCTGTGACTGTACCTGGGGCTTTGACCACTTGTGAAATTGGAGATGAGACTTTGAGACCAGCCCCCATGGAAAGCAAATGTAACCCTGTACACAGACTGAAGCAGCTGTATACTGGAAGGGGTATGGGATACAGGAGGAGTGATGGTGACACTCTCCAAGGTAATTTGGGTCCAATTCCTGGCCAGGTACCATCATCCCAGAAAGCAGAATTAATAGACTTGACTCAGGCATTGAGATGGGGAAATAGTCGCAGTTTGTAGTTATCCTGACTAGCAAAAGCCTGCAGTAGCAAAAGTCGGAATGCTTTTGCTACTGCACGTATTCACAGTGCATTATATCAGGAGTGGTATACTGCACTTACTTACCTCAGCTGGAAAGAGATCAAAGCATGGAAGATATCTCTGCTCCTTGACTGCCCTAATGCCAGAAAGGAGAGCCTGAGGCAATAGATTTGCAAAGGCCACAGCAAGAATCAGCCAGTAAAGAGCCAATGGGACCTCTGCAAATACTGGGTTCCTCTTAGATTCTCATCCTCTTGCCTGCACCAGACCAATTGGAGCATACTGAATACATGGATGAAGAAGGAAAACATGGGTGTGACAATGGCAGCCCACTAAAGCAGAGGACTGCTCAGTTCAGGACTTATGCCCTATCCTACCCAGAGCTCTAGGGCCATCTCTTCCCTTTCAAATTCAACAAAGCACTCATCTGGGCTCTACCAAGCTGAAGGAGCTGATTAGAGTCAGATATTTCTTCCCTTACCTGGATGACAAAGTCAAACAGATTAACCACCCATGTGTCATCTTTGCCCAGGTAAACCCCAAAGGAGGCAAACCTGTACCTGTGTGAGTTCATTGAGTGAACTGCCCAAGTGAACCCTGGGGAGTAGACTTTTCTGAAGTCTCTCCAACAAGGTTTGACTAACCAGTATTTGCTAGTCTTTGCAGATACTTTTCGACATAGGGTAGAGGCTTTTCCCACTAGGTCAGAAACAACTAACGTAGTAATAAAAATATTGCCAATGGAATTCATTTCCTGATTCAGCCTTTCTTACTCTCTGGGATCAGACAACAGGCCTGGCCTTCATGGCCAATGAGTCATAACAAGTGGCTACAACTCTGGACTGCATTGGGAATTACATTGTGCCTATAATCCCCAGAGTTCAGTACAGGTAGGAAGAGATAATAGAACCATTAAAGGAACATTAACTAAATTTTGGGCAGAAACTGGAAAGGGTAGGGAGGGGTTGATTGAGCTACTCCCCACTGTTCTTTTCAGATTCGGGTGTTCCATCTACCAAGACAAACTACCACCATTTGAGATGATGTTTGTAGCTCAACCCCACTAATCCCTACAAAAGGAAGTCCATACCTTATTGAAATATCTAACTGTTCCTTCCTCAGTTCTCTTCGGGACCTGTGGCAAGCTTCTTAAAACATTCTGACCACCTCTCACCTCCACTATCCTTGCCATCCCTGACTGAGTCAGGAGCAAGTTCTAGCCCAAAAACCTAGTGTAAGTCCTCTGCCTGGCCATTAGGACCCTAGAACCTTTCCAGAGGAATCATACCCAGTGATCCTGATGACAACCATAGCCGTTGAGGTAGCAGGGAGAGGAGCTTGGATCTATCACTCCCATTTAAAAGCTGAATCAACTAACTATGGAAAGGGTGAAAAATGTAAGGTTCTTTGGGGCTCCCAGTGTCCCATAAAGGTGCAATTCATTCCTATCTCAGACTCAGACTGACACCGAGGTTGGGGATTTTAACAGATGATTCCCGTATATGGTCAACTAGAGATATTGAGACCTGAGACATTCTCTCAGATTTCAGATGGAAAAATACTAAGTGTTTTCTGGAACACTACCTCCCAACCTGTGTTTAAATTTGACATGTATGATGCCCCTATCATATTCACAATTTCATGCATGCACAGACTAAGTCTGCCTGGGGTGGACATAAAGACCACCCCATACATTGCCATTCAATGTGTAATTCCTTCCCAAGATTGCTGTCAGAGTTTAAGTCTGGGACCTGCAACCCATAATTTTAAGAGTTATGGCCTGAAATGAACTGAATGCTGAATACTGGCTTACAGGCTGAACCTGGGGACTCTGTCCTGAATTTAAAGGTTATGAAAATAATCCCTAGTGTGAAATTCACCATAATAAAAAGATACCACGACACAGGACCAATCCTATGGTCTGGGAAGAAGTTGTTCAACCAAAATCAAGATTATCTTTCTCTTCCTTCCCATCCCAGACTTCCCCGTCCATAGTAATAGAGAAAATTCAGTTCCCACTGAGGGCTGTCATCTACCCCTTGAAACCATATCTTCATGTCCAGAATTGATCCCAAATTTAAATCATATCCCCAAGATTGAGACCTATTTTAGTGATGGTTCTAAAACTGTGAAGAGATACCATGGCTATGGCAACTCTTATATAGGAAAGCATTTAACTGGGACTGGCTTACTGTTTCAGAGGTTTAATTCATCATTAGCGTGGTGGGAAGAATGGTAACACACTGGCAGACATGGTACTGGAGAAGGATCTGAGAGTTCTACATCTAGATTCACAGGCAGCAAGAACAGAGAGACACGGAGCCTGGCTTGAGTATTTGAAGCCTTAAAGACCACCCGCAGCGACACACTTACTTCAGTAAATCCACATCTACTCCAACACGGAGCCCATGCTCTCAAATTTGGATTGACTCACAAGTGTTGCCCGCATTATCTGCCAGTGTCAAGGATTGAGGCTGTCTGATAACTGTGTAAATGCTCATTTATTTCTAGATTTGCCTGTGAAGAAACTTTATATTGAATAAGAATGCTACAATGAAGGCTAGAATAGAATAATGGTTTTCTAAATGGTAGGCAATATTTCCTTTTTATTTCTAGTACCTAGAAAAGGATTTGATCAGTAAACATTCCTTGAATATGTGATTAATATATAAAAGTAAAATAGTTATACATCAACATTTATTGCTGCTCTATTTATGGAAGCATAGAAAGTTGTTACTTGAGCAATAGCTCCACAAAGAAAGCCTACCTCTGTAACAACTAGATGTGGTCACTATGTTACATAACAACCACACAATACCAGTGTAGCATAGCAGTAAGCACATTTTTTTTTTTTTTGGTATAAGATTTTGCATCAGGTAAGACTTACTTGAAAGGAGCAGTTGAAGCTCCTTGTTTCATGCTTTCTGTGAAATGTCTCTTCCATTAGTCTCTTCACACCCTAGAGTGGCCAATTTACTGAAAATCTTTGCTCCTTATATACAGAGCAAAGAAAAAATGGGAAAGGGCATGGGCAAAGTTTCCTGGCTACTTAAAAGCTAGACATTTTAAATAGACCTTTATGGCTAACTCTAGGTTCTCTGTATCAATACAACCAACTCTCATGGATAAACACAAAGTCTTCTTTGTATCCAGCAATGAACAGAGGTCTTATTCTAGTTTGGTTTTCCAGTGATTTTTATCACTGCTGTTATAAGCCTTGCCCTTCTTATTTTTTAAGAAAATAAATTTATTCTCCTGTTATATTTATGCAATATAACATTATTTAAATATTATAATGTTTGCTATCCCAAAGAACTATTACATGTTAAAAATTAGCTAACCAACAAAAGCTATTTTACACTATTAAAAACAATTAATCCTACACTGAATTAAATGTATTCACTTACAAACAAAGGCATATGAATGAACGTTGTTACCATCATAAAAACATGTACTTAGTTTTCATCTTAGTTGTATAGTAACAAAGACAGAGATGATTTTAAATCTCTACTTACTATTCATGGCACAGTTTCTTGGGTTGAAAATGGGCTGGGATTTAACATAGATAAGGAAGGGAGGGTAGTACAGAGGGAGGAGAAGGAGAGAGTGCAAATGACTAACAAAAACTGTTTGAGAAGACATGGGAAATATTTTGTTTACTTACAAATGTACTCTATAAAAATGTATGTCTATTAGCAATCACACACACATATACACCCACATATACACCCACACCCACATATACACCCACACCCACACTATATATTTATGTGTGTATATGTATATATAGTTTGAATGAAGTTCTGCCACTTGGATTGTTAATTCTACTGCCAAGAGTTATACAGTATCTAAGAAAACCCCAGTAGTGACAGGCACTAGAAACCTCCCTTTGATCAGTGTGTTAAGGGGGTCAAATTTATATTGACTGTTGTCATTGTCTTTGGTTTCTTCTCAGAAGCTGAAGGTAAGATTCTGTCTCTGAAGACATTGTACTCTCCAGATGTAGGGCTTGGAGGACTTGAGCGGTAAACCAAGCCTGTGCCTGGTGTGACAATGGACCAAGAGGAGAACATTGAAACTAGTGAAATTTCTGACTGCATTCTAAATATATATCTTTATACCAAGAGATAAGCCCCTACCCTTCATCAAAGAAGCTTGTTTTTCCAGTAGATGGAAAACATTACAGAAATCCACATCCAGTCAAAACATAAAGAACAGTTGATTTCGAAATTCCCAACCATAATTGATACATCTGCAACATGACCTCCAAGGGTAAAGCTCAGAGAACATCACAGAAGAGGGGACAGAAAGACAGTAAGAGCCAGAAGACTTTGTGACATGTATATGCAATGTCTTCTATACATGACTGGGAGACTGCACCCATGAAGTCTCAAAAATAAGGTTGCCTAAACTAAACCCATACAAGGACAACACCAGGTCTCATTGATACAGAGCTTCAGGCATTTAATGGCTATGGAATCAATAGGATACACATATATCTGTGTGTGATGTGTGTGTGTGTGTGTGTGTGCAAGTGTAACAATATCTAAAAAAGAGGTAATGAATTTGAGAGGAAATGGAGGGGAGGAAGGATTTTGAGGGGCAGAAGGAAGGGTAGAAATGATATAGATACAATATTAATTACAAAAAACAAATTCAAAATGGAGTTAAAAATAGACATTATATTTACTTAATTATTCGTCGGTTTTCATGAACACCAATTTGGAGACTACATTTGCCTCAGTTGAAAAAAATTCCTAAGAGCACACAATATTGCAAAGTATTAAATATCTATAGTATTAAATATCTATGAAGTCCAAAGCTTGTGTATGTATATGCTCACCAATTTGTATACATAAATAGGACAATATGCACTTTTGACATTCTAACAACAGGAAAATTGAATAGTAAGTCACACTGAAAAGCATGCCTATCTCAGCTGAGTTGAGCAGGAAGTAGCTATAGTCTAATTTACAAGTAGAAACATTTATTTCTAAGTTATATCCAGTATTTTGTAAATCTTAAAAGGACCTGGATTATACTATTTTTCTGAAGAAAGACATAAATATTCTAACAAGTAAAATGCACTCAAAATGCTCTGCCAACTTGGGAAGAG
Source organism: Cricetulus griseus (assembly GCF_003668045.3). NCBI lineage: Eukaryota > Metazoa > Chordata > Mammalia > Rodentia > Cricetidae > Cricetulus > Cricetulus griseus. The sequence continues at coordinate 105,888,774 of NC_048595.1, read as the reverse complement.
AATGGGAGACTATGGTAGCCACTGATGGCATGTTAGATAAAGAAAATATAGGTTTTGTTGTCAGTATTTTCTCAATATATATGTTGAGTAGAGTATCATGGTCTAATACATATATTCACAGAGATAAGGCTCAGGGCTTCAGTAGCAAGTGATATGAATGTTGTACAATTCTATATCCTGTGTGCTACAAGCACAAAACATAGTGAATAACATACACATATGTAAATGTGCTCACACACACTCACACACACACACATATATATATATATATATGCATATATATATATATATATATATATATAGAGAGAGAGAGAGAGAGAGAGAGAGGCTGAGCTGAGAGAGAGTGAGGGAGGGGAGAAGGGAGGTATGGAGGGGAGAGACAGACAGACAGACAGACAGACAGACAGACAGACAGACAGACACACAGTGAGAGCGGGAGAGAAAGAGAGAGAGGAAGAGAGAGAGGGGAAGAGAGACAGAGAGAGAGAGAGAGAGAGAGAGAGAGAGAGAGAGAGAGAGAGAGTCTATGAGAGCAAATGCTGTTCATACCCTGGTAAACCCAGAAGATGTGGGGAAAACTCAATGCTAGTCCATGACCTTCAGATTTGAAAGGATGATTTACCTCTGTCCTCTGTATCAGGCAAGGGAGCTACCTCTTTAAAAACTGTTTTGTTTTTAATAATAAGATTGTTTTGATTGTATCTTTATCACATTAAATATTCAGAAGCTTGTGGTATTTTTGACTTAGTAGACACAGAATCAAGAGAGCAGCCCTATGCTAAAAGAACAGAAAATAGCACGAAGACCTGAAGTGTGGAGAAACAATTCATGTCTCTCTGTCCAAATACAACAGAGATAATACCATACAATTGTGGGTTTTTGTTTCATTACTTTTTAATCCCAAGTAATTTAAAAATCTAAAATGTTTACTAATTTAAGATTCATAACCTTCCAGAAACAAATATTGTGCTTTCTGAAGGAAATATTTGAAATTTCATCCAAGCAATTTTCAATATTTTCCAGTTAAGTTAAAAGCAAAAGTAAGGTCACTGCAAAAATCCAGCTGCCATTATGCATTTACTATAGCTGAGCAATAGTGCATGAACAGACACCTCGCCTTGCCCAAAGCCAGTGGGTTGAGAGAACCTTGAATAAACAAACCAAGCACAAGGAACAGAGGTAGACAGAGGCGGGCTTCATGGGTGACTGATCATGCACTGTGATTGCCACAGACCTGGAATACTCAGCCATTCTCACTCAGTGAAAAATTGTGATCAACAAAATCATTGTGTTAAAAAAAATCTGGTGCCATTTTACCAACAAGCACTCAACTATATAGAATTAGAAGATATGAACCTCAAAATCCAGGTTAGATTATAAAACAAGACACTTCCAGAAAAGGGGACAATTAGACACAGATGTGCACTCGAGAAGAAAGTGATCTAACATAGCAGAGGCTAAGACATAGATTCTAATAGATCACTAGAAACCAAGAAATACACATGAGATATTACACCACACAAGTCCAGCAAGAACCAAAGTGACTAGCACATGTTTTCAGACTCCTAGATTCTAAGAGACTGTACCTTCCTGTTGTTCAAGTCATATGGTTTGTGGAACTTTATATGTCAACTTTAGTAAACAAACATACCTTCTAAAAATATGTAAATATCCTTGTCCCACCATTTCCATTACTATGCCATGCTTATTGATTGTTATGAGTATTTATGATAACAATATTTTAATATGTTTGAAGACTTCCGAAAACTTACCTCATAAGAAGAGCCACAGACTTCTAATACTAGGGTTGAACCAATTATTTAGAATACTGTCATTCTACAAGTACAAACACTCAATGAAGTATGCCAAAGAAATGCTTTAAAGCATATTAGCTAAACTTAAAATAAATTAAAGACAGATGAACATAAATGTATTGAACTATATAGAATTAATGAGATGCCAAGAATTTAACTCACAGGGTGACACAGACAATAGATGTTAATACATAAGGCACAATGGGAAGGAATGACATATGAAGCAGAGCAATCACTAAGAAGAGAGCTGAGAAAGCAGAAGTGAATAACAAAAGAAGTGAAGATCATTCATAAAGGATGACAGGTGTCCTAAAGGAATGAATTAAATGTATGAAATACAAATGCCTATACTCAAACCACAATTTAGAAAAACTACTTAAACTTCATGAATACAAAAGACAAAATTCCTGAAGGTTGCTAGAAACCCTGATGAATGGATTGACAGCATCCTTAGAATTAACCACCACAGAGAAGGGAAGACAACAGAAGAATACACTTCCTGTATTGTGAGACAATATCTGTCAACCTAGGATTATATCTCCAGTGGGACTTTCAATCATGACCGAGGTAAAATAGGTTTTCAGTCAAAGGCTAAACTATTCACAGTTTCCAGTGAAAGCCCATTATAGAAGTACTTCAAGAGAGAGAAATTTAACTTAGAACGCAGTGACACAAGAAATAAAAAGTGCACATTAATATATAAAGTATACATTTAAAATAAAATAAAAATAATTATTACTTTGTTTAAGGATAAATGTTACAAATGTACATAAAGGAACTGATGTATGATGGGGGATGTCCTTTCCCAATGTTACAGAGGAACTTTGGGTGACTGTCCAGGTAAGAGATGTCTCTGTTAGTTCTAGAGTTTATATATTATCTTTCTGAGTTCTTTGATGGAGTTGGAGACAGTTATGGTTTTTGTTATGGTTTTTGTTAGTTATGTTACACATAAAACTTTAGGCTCACAAAGATAGATGAGATAATAGAATATTTTCTTTAAATTTTTCCAAATGTTAATGGACTAAATATTAGCAACTATAGTTCTTGATTGATAATGGTTTTGTTATATATGATTTTCTAAGTTAAAGTTAAAATCTTCCTTCTTATTTAGACAGAAATAAGGAGATGATGGGGGATGTCATTCTGTAGGCTGTGAATATATGCTTCTCTTATTGGTTGATGAATAAATGCTGATTGGCCAGTAACCAGGCAAGCACTATAGGCAGGGCTACCAGACTAGGAGAATGCTGGGAAAAGGAAGGAGAGTGATTTTCGAGGGAGACACCATGTAGCTGCTAAAGGAATAACATGCCGGACTACCAGTAAGCCAGTCACAGGGCAATACATAGTTTAATAGAAATTGGTTAATAATTAAGAGAGAGCTAGCCAATAAGAAGCCTAAGCCATTGGCCCAACAGTTTATAATTAATATAAGTTTCAGTGTGTTTATTTGGGACTAAATTGCTGTGGGACTAGACAGGACAGAACCTCCATCTGCAGATGTACTTATAAGAAACATGAATAAGAGGAGGGGAAGGGGGAGGAGAACATGAGGGATCAGGAAGGTATAGTTGGGGGAAAGACAGAGAAGGAGAGCAAGGAAAGAGATACCTTAATATATGGAGGCATCATGAGCTTAAGGAGAAACCTGGCACTAGGGAAATTCCCAGGGATCCACACTGCCGACTCCAATTAAGAATCTAAGCAATAGTGGAGAGGCTACCTTAAATGCCCTTCCTGTGTAATAAGATAGATGACTACATTAAATGCTGTTATAGTGCCTTCAGCCAGTAGCTGATGGAAAAAGAAGCAGAGATTCACAGCTAAGCACTGAGCCAAACTCCTGAAATTAAATTGTAGAAAGGGAGGAGTGAAGACAAAGGGTCAAGACCATGATGGTTGGGGAAACCCATAGAAACAGCTGACCTGAACTCACAGACCCAAGTCTGACAGCTGGGGAACCAGCATAGGACTAAACCTGGCCCCCTGAATGTTGGTGTCAGTTGAGGGACTTGGGCAGTCTATAGGGCCACTGGCAGTGGAAGCAGTATTTATCCCTAGTGCATGAATGGGGTTTGGGAGCCCATTCCCTATGGAGGCATACTCACTTAGCCTAGAAACATGGGGGAGGGCCTAGCTCCTACCCCAAATGATGTAATAGACTTTGAAGATTCCCCCATGGGAGGTTTCACCTGGGGGAAGGATGGGGGTTGGGATGGGGAGATGAAACATGAATAAACAAAAGCATCAGTCGAGTTGAAATTAAAGTATACAAATAATACACACCCATCAATGCCAATGTACAAAAGTCAGATAGTGATAGCATATAGAAATATTGATTTCAAGTGAAGTATTTTATTTTTATAAAGTAGGTCATTTTAATACATCTAAATTACAGGTGTTGAATTCTTTGTTATTACATCTTAAAAGTCTAAAATACTCCATGTCACATAATAGGTTCCTGATATATGCATTAATCAAATTTGAATTAACACTAATAGAAAGCAGAGTAAGTTAATATAATCCTGAATCTATGTGCAATTAGCAACCACACGATATAACAGCACATGTTATGTTGTATTAATATGATAAGATGTATGCACACACACAGTTTGATAGAAACAAGGGCATTTTGAGAGAAATTGTCAACCCTGGAATGAAATCCTCACTGCCATCTGTCAGACAATACCACCTGTTTGAGCTAGACTTGAGTGCTGAATTACAGGTACCGTGACTCATACCAATCACACTGTATTCTTTCCTTATTTGATAATGACATAAGATGCATCAATAAATCAGTCATCTTGTTTATCTGAATCCCTGTTGCTAAAAGGACAAGGTGATATTCGAATTCCAGCTTCAGTGTAATTCTGTAGCTGTCTTTTCCACATTCTTCAGTAGCATCTGGCAAACAAGCAATGCACATTGTTAACTCAACTCTAGGTGTAAAATTAGTCTGGGTTCAGCAGAGAATGTGGGAGCAGCTGGTAAAGAGTGAGACCCACAGGATCCTGAATGCATTTTAACAGGATGTCTGACTTATTTTTGTTTCTGAGCCCTTTCTCAACTTTGAAGCTGCTGCAAAATTCCAGAAGGGTTTCTAAACAGGATGCCAAGGAGTGTACATGGAGGGATTCTAGTACAAAAGAAATGGTACAAGTCTGAAAGTAACAGTTTTATGGGACTGGAAACACAAGGATCATTATGTTGTTGTTGTTGTTTTTTATTTTCCTAGAACCATCACATAAAGTTATACTCATGGTGAATTCTGCCCCTTGTGCTATTTTTCAGTCATATTTTTATCTTTTCCTTACATATACCAACCCAGTCATTATAACTCTCTGTAATAGCCTGCTAATGGCCCCGTGAAGGAAGGTTATGGGTTAGGGGAACTTGGGTAATAGAAACATGAAGACACCATTATTGACCCTCTAAAAACAAAGCTTAGCAATTCAGATACATTTGCATCTGGACAAAATTGAATATGTTTTGTTAGTACAAAGTGTTCTGCCTTCATTACATCTTGTCATTACAAAGTCATAGCCTAAAGCCTTTTTTCCCAGGTAGAAGCCTACTTAGCCCACTCGACTAACATGTGAATGTTCAATAATGGTGGTTTTTTTTAATGGTTCAGTTATAAACAAAGCCTTTTATTAATGGCTTCATTTTCCATTCCAAGGGCCAAATCACAGCACTGTACTTACTATAATAGACTGTTTGAAAACATTTCTGATAGTATTCGTGAAGGTTAAATAGAAAGGACCAGTAGATAATGCCAAAATGAAACTAGTGTGTAATAAAAGTGCAGTTTCTGATATTGATGTAATGTGGTAGGAAGATAACAAACACTGCAAAGGATGGTGTACTTCTCAACAGGAAAACCTTTTCATTCCATTTCAAGATAGTACGCAGGTCTGCAGAGACATTGCTGGTTAATTTACTCTGTAATATTGAAAGGAACTCTGATCTTCTGAGACAGGGGTACTTGGCAGTGAGTTTAAAAACAAGCATTTCTCTCAGGAGGAGAGACGAGTTTCCTATCCCATTCTTAGATGTTTTGGTGAAAATAACAGGTCTGTATGAAGATAACTTAATCAGAAAATCTATTTTCATAATAACATCTACTGGCAGAAGAACACATTTTCAAGAAATAACATGGAAAGGAAAAATGAGATATTTTCTGATAGACTCAGCTTTGCAGATGGGATCCTGCAAGTCTTGCATGCTGTGATCTGGATTTATAACCACTCTGGTCTGTAGAGGCCAACCCATATGAACCATGGAGACTGAGTCTGCTCAGCCATGGGCTTTCTAGACGAGAAGCTAGCATGGTGTGAGACAAAATATCATTCCTTGGGAAGACTAAGCAGCAGGATGAGGAAGAAGAAACTGATGTTGAGTGTCTTGCTTGGATAGTGCTGCTGTGACATTGACACTCATCGAAAACTGTTTTCACTTCCTTGGTGCTGGTCTCATGTTCATCACAGCCATTTCTCTTGTCCCAGGCAACCAGAAATCACAGATTTTAATCTCAAATGTATCACATGAATGTCTTTGATGGAATCTTTTCTTCCATCAAACTTCCCAGGCCAGGTCTTCATCACCTGCATTTCTCTCAACATTTTTATCTCCCAAGCTACCACAGAACAGCCCATTGTGCTTTCAACAATCCAAGTTCCAGTTACTTCCATAATTCTCCCCAGACAATACAGTCAAGTCTGTCACAGCAGTAGTCTACTTTCTGGCACAAGTTTCTCCCCTAGTGATGAGAAGGAGGTAGAAATTTGCTGAGCAGTTTAGGGTAAAAAGACTTCGAGAAAGTAAAAATACTCTTTTTTTTTTTTTTTTTTTTTTTGTCTGAAAACCCAAAGATGTTTTGGTCCTTTTGGCAGCCAGAGATGCCAAGGTGCTTGGGGTTCTGATCCCTTACCTGATTCCTAAATGAGTTTAAGGTTAGGTTTTCAGAGGAGGGTATGCTAGAATAAAAATATCCTGTTCAAGAGAATGGCTGGAAACACATTTTTGATGGTCCTGGATAATCACTTAGCCAAGGAAGCATTGTTAGGAAACAGCCTCACTCTAGACCGTGCTAATGAGGTAGGAAGAATAATTAGGCATTTGATGAGATACTGTGGTTTTCCTTCCAGAACTCCTGCTCCTAATGCAGTAGTTTGCTGGCTATAGCCATATAGAGTCATAAATATGACTTTAGGTCTCAAACTCTGGACAACCTACTGAGGTACCTATTTAACATATCAAAGCTGACCTGGGCTCCAGGTTCCCCCAGAATCCTTCACATTGTACCTGTTACAGAGTATGGCTGGCATACCTGGCCCCCTACCTTAAACTTCCCCTCAGCTGCCCTACCCTTATAGAATCCAGCCATTTTGGTTACTTGGCCCTTTTGGCCTTCCCTTCCCTCTCTTGGCCAGTCTCTTGGCACAGGTTGTCCCTCTCGTTCAGTGGCTCCTCTCCTCTCTTCTTTCTCTGCTCTCCTCACTTGGTTCAGCTCAGGGTCAGTCCACTCTGGATTCTGCCAGATGGCCCTGCCTCTGACTGTGCTCTCCCTGTTATCTACAATAATCTTTCTTCGCCATACCCAGGAACAGTCATGCCCTTCTGTTTTATTTCTCTTTTTTTCCTCATCCACTGCCCAGTTTTCTGAATTATTTAGTAAAGCATAACTTGTGTTTCTTTCTTCTATGTCTTGTCTAAGCATGTTTTCCTTAACACCTGGGGCTTTTTCCCCAACAGTTTAGGCTTCCTGACTCCTCTAAAGTCTTACTCCAGGTGAGGGCTTCCTTGCTGCCTGTCTGACCTCCATGCTTGCTTAAAATGGCATGTCCTCTTTTTCTTTTTCATTCTCCTTCAAGCAGCTTCTGGGGCTTTATAGCTTGCCTGCCCTGAGGTTTTATTTTAAACTCTAATAAAATTGACCTTGAGCTGCTGCTGGTGGAGTCTGTACTTAAATTCATTAATTCTTTGGGTGTTTTTCATGTTTGACTGTTTTGTCATAATCCAATTTGTTTTTAAATTATTTTGTTTATTGTTATTACTTAGGTGCCTGTTTGTTTTCTAATAATAGAAAGGTGTGGATTTGGATGGGAGAAGAAGTGGGGGAATTGGGAGGAATAGGAGGAGGAGAAACCATCATAACAATGAAAAGAAAAGCATCTATTTTCATTTTGTTGTTGTTGTGTGTTGTTTCTGTGTGTAACAGCCCTGGCTGTTGTAGAACTCTCTTTTTAGACTCGGCTGGTCTCAAAATCACAAAGATATGCAGGCATCTGCCTTCCCAGTGCTGGGATTAAAGGATTGTGCCACCATTTTCAGTTCAAAAAAAAATCTATCTTCAATAAAAGGAAAAAAATAAGACTAAGAACACCCAAAGAGGAGCCCAGTTTCCCCTATAACACTAGTGGTTTATGTTGCTGTGATAAAAAACTGACTAAAACTAGATGAAGAAAGGGTTTATTAGGCTTATGACTGAAAACGAGGACATGATGGCACCTAGGTATGGCTGAAGACAAGCTTTCTATTGCAGATTAGGAGAAAGAACATTGCCAGAGGCATAAGGAAGGATCCAGATTGAACTGGATGGGTAAAATAGACCAGGCCTTGAGAGGAGAGAGAGAGAGGGGAGTGCTAGACAGGAAGAGAAGAGAGGAGATGAAGAGAGGCCCAGGAATGAAGTTAAGAGCAGAATCAAGAGAACAAGAGAGCTGTAGCCAAAATGGCTGAGGGTAGATAAAAAAGAGACACTTGGAGGAAAGGAAGCAAAACTCAGAGGCTGTAGAGAACTAGGATGGGAGAGAGTTGAGAAGTGCTGAGAAGCCTGGGCTCTAATAGGTACTTGCAATGCTTAGAGCCTGCTGGCCCGGTCCACTTTCACCTGGTCCACCTATGCTAATAGGCTCCCCAGCTTTTTGTCTCAGGTTTCCTTGAGACATAATAGCTTACATATCAAATCAGAGTCCCTCATCAAGACAAGCCAGTACAGGGGCTGAAGTCGGAAGCATGGAGAAAGGAATAGAAGCAAAGACCATAGGGAAAATTTGCCTACTGTTTTTCTCGCCATAGCTTGCTCAACCTATTTTTCTTATAAGGACTGCTACCATTCACAGTGGGCCTCTTATCTCAAACAGAAATTAAGAAAATGCCCCAATGAGCATGCCCACCACCAAGTGTGATGGAAGGATCTCATTTGAGGTTCTCTTTCCTCTGTGACTTTAGTTTGTGTCAAGTTGACAAAAACAAACCCTCACGCTGACCTACAGAGAAGGAATTCAGCAGTGGCTGTTTTGCCAATGGAAGTTAAAATTGTTTTGCTCTGGTTGGAAGTGGCTACATGTCTTTGCTCCTTCATGAGAGGTGGAGTCAGGGTTATAGAAAAAGAGGCACCCTGGTGAAAGACTTCCCTGCAGGGTGGAGTGGTGGAGTTGTGGCTGTTTGGAACACTATAGGCTTAAAGACTTACCTAAGGTCATTCTCATGCAATTAGAAGAAACTGAACTCCAACTAGAAGTAACGCAGAAAATGTTTCATATGGACAACCAGGAAACATACAGGCAGTGATGCCTAAAAATCAAATTAAGGTTTTTAATCACAATTTATTCAGTCAATCATTTTTTTCTCATCCCCCATTAACCCCCAAAAGTTCTTCTTAGTGTGGTCCATGATTACTTAAGGTACTCTTTAAAAACATGGATTCTTCATTACAAACCCAGCAGGTTGTGAGTCATGAGAGCAGAGACGAGTTCAGGGATTCTCGCTTTTGTATCTCAAGAATGCCATTGTACTGAGATAAGGCCAGAAACTCATGTGAGCAATAAAATACTCCTCTAGGTTCAGGAAGTTTGACCATGTGTGATGCTGCTATGACTTTAGATGAAGAAACTAGAGAAAGGACAACATCGAGCACAGGCCACAGAGCTCAACAGTGATGAGAAAAGCCCTGTGGAGAAGCAGGCCCCAGGGGTGAATATAAGGAAGCAGGTGTTTTTAGACACATCTGAGAGATGCTTTATTCCAAATAATGTATTTAACACATTAAGGAGTGACAAATGTACATGAAGAAACAGACAAGAATATGTGACATGAAAGTGATCAAAAGTTTCCATCAGTCTGATAAATGCCTATCTATACTTAAAACCAAAGTCTGCACACCCCTTTTTTTCCTAAATGCGGAACAGTAGAGATCTGGAACCAGAGCATGTTCGAAGACAGCTTGTTAGAGCTCTCACCTTTACAGGATCTTATTTATTATTAGAAAGACAGCTATGGATGGCCAAGTACAGATCTTTTCATGTATGCCTTGTGAATAAACTGACACATTTATACAGAGTACTACATAATTTAGTGAACTAAAGCCTTTAGGCCATTCACAACACCTAGAATAGTTTATAATTCTTATTAATATATTTTTAAACATTTTAATTATAGAAACAGTGACTAAAAGTTATATTAATAAAAATGTTAAATAAATATGCTAAACATTACTTTTCCCCTGTTTACCCCAGGCCTGCATGTAAACATAGGTACTCATGTACCTTGATTTTTTTACTTGCTGAATTAGAAACAGACTCAGAGGTTTGGGCACCTACAGGTGCTTTATTTAAGATCAGGGTTTTTACATTTTTGGTTATATATGCTTTGGGGGCTTGGTTTGACTGCAGCTCTTTACTGATGATCCCTTAACTGGCACTGGCTCTAATACCTCTGTTTTGGTGTAAATGGCACGGACTGACACTGTAGGTCCACCCAAACCTCTCTTCAGTCAATCCATTCTTCCACCAAGGGTCTCTAAATTAAATTGACTTGATATAAAATTGTTCAACTTTAAACGGGTAGGTGGGAAGTCATTCATATTCTCAACCACTTCAATTGTGGAATGTGAATTTGAGAAACTGAACTTTGAGTTTTGATCTTTTCATAGACAGCAATTTAAATCACTGTCTGTTGATGGTAATGAACAGCCCCAGCTCTGATGCAGCCACTCAATCACAAGGGTCAATCACAAGCATGCTACAGTAGTCTGTATTGTTAAACCGTCATGTTCTGGAAGTTATGATCATTTCAAATATTATACAGTAGGTTAATTGGGATGAAACTTCACCATAAGCCAAAGATCATATGCTTTCATTTACTTCTTCTTGATAAATGAATGCGGCCTGTGGTGTCACTTCCACCTGTGTTACGTTCCTCTCCTTCATTTTCCTCTCTATATAAAAGCCAGAATGTTATAGAATAAGGAAAAGGATACCAAAATGCATTATCAGTGGTATATTTAAGGAAGCCAGGGGCATTATACTGGAATACATTTTAGAACAAAGAATTCAACACATTAATTATATTATTTTATTGAATAACAACAGAATTCCTAAAATACGATATTAGGACTCCGAGGTGTTTTGAAAGAAAATGCATCCCATAGGCCCATAGAGAGAGGCCTTGTTGGAGTAGGTGTGGCTTGTTGGAGGAGGTATGTCACTAAGGTGTGTCTCCAAAGCTCAAGACAGTTCACTTGCAGTTGCCTGAGGAGCAAGATGTAGAACTCTCAGCTCTTTCTCCAGCACCAAGTCTGCCTGCACACCTGCACACCGATGTTTCTCACTATGAGGGTAATGGACTATACCTCTGAAACTAAGAGTCAGCCCCAATTAAACGTATTACTTTATAAGTCTCTGTGGTCATGGTGTCTCTTCACAGCAACAAAACCCTAAGAAAGATTCCATAGGTCTCTTGCTTATGAGTAGGGAGAATATAGTTGCTCATTTATCCTCAGTCTCTTCACTTGTAAAAATAGAAAGAGTCTGAGAGGGTTGAATATCCATGAGTTCCTTATTTAGAATGAGGAATTTTGTTAATTTTGTTGTATATGCTCTTCCATAAGCAATGTCAAAACAACCTTAAAATAACTCACATTTGAATATGAGTTTTTCTTTTTTAATTTGTAAGCTACATCCTGTTAAAAATCTCTGCAACCATTAGCTGCAGAGATTAAAATCATCTTGTCTTTCTCCCATTTCACTTCCTCTGACATGTATAGATTGTATAAAGGGGCTAATAAAGACTTAATTGAACTAAGGAGAGGCAGACAAGGGGTGATTCATTTGTTAGCTTTAATTAAGAGAAGGAGTTCTAGTAATAAATCCAGTGACTTCAGGGGGCAGTCAGGAGACCTAAATATGCGAAGAGGAAATAGCTAGTGAAATGAGTTTAAATTTCTTACTTTCCTAAAGACAATTCCCTTTCAATTAAAAAAAGAAAAAGAAAAAGAGAACCAGATACAAGGTGGACTAGCACGGTGAAGAATGCCTGCCAAAGCATCACCAATTTGCAACATGTAGAAAGGAACAGAAGTAATGGCTCAACAAAAGTAAGTCTAGGCTTGGGATGGAGGCAGTAAAATATATGGTGGAAAGGTATGCTACAAAGATAGGAGTGAAAATTAGGGGTCAGGATATTCAGCAATTCAAAGAAGTGGTTACTTCCTGTGGCAAAGGCAGAGTAGGGGAGAAGGACAGGAGAAAGCCAAAACAGCAGAGGACAGATCGAATATCAACCTGTATATTACATTTGATCAGAATAAGGAAAGGATACATTTATCAGTGGATCAGAGACTCACCTGCTGGACACAAATGCAAGTGTATTTACATTTCAGAATGCTAAGTGAACTTTGCCGAATACTAGTACTATCTCAAAGTGTCAAGAACAAAGTAGAGAGCTAAAATTCAAGTCGTCTGTGAGACAGTAGAGAGTATACACAGCACTAGATACCGCAGGTTTCCCTAGAAAGCACTGGCTCTGGGAACTTGCAGGCAACTAGTAGAAGGTTTAGCAAAAAGAAATTGTGAAGGACGAAATTTTAATCTACCAGTCTGTGTCAATGGCATTCCTATCTTTTAGTTTCATTAAAGAATACTTTAGTGTTGGATGTGAGGGCGAACTGGCTGCGACACCTGTCACCCCATTGATCGCCAGGGTTGATTCTGCTGATCTGGCTGGCCAGGAGGGCATCTTCTTCCTCCCTCACCGCTCCGTGTGTGTCCCTCCTGTCCCTCCCGAAGCTGGTCACTTGGTCGAAGAGGACTATCTTCCCTGAATTGAGGAGGTTGGATATTCTTTGGTCATGGGTATACGAGTAACTGCGCTCCCCTGCTGGAACCTCCAAACAAGCTCTCAAGAATACTTGGGTGGGGGAGTGGGGGAGGGGGGGGAGGGGAGGGAGAGGGACCTGGGATTGACATGTAAAATAATCTTCTTTCTAATTAAAATAAAAAATTTAAAAAAAGAATACTGTAGTTTCATTAATGAAAATGTACCTAGATGTGTTCAGCATATGCTAAGTTCACTACTCAGAGGGAGGGGTATGGGGATCTCTGAGTTTACAGCCAGCCTGGTCTACACACCGAATTCTAGGCCAGTCAGGGATACATAGTGAAATCCTGTCTCTGAAAAACAAGCCAACAAAAACTGCAATGCTATAAACACCAAATGAGGGACAAGAAGAAGCAAAGAAGAGGAGACACCAGAAGGCAAGAAAAGGAAGTCTTGCATGTGTGAACATGAACATCACGGGGCTAAATGAGCACTCAGGAGGGAGATTACTCCTCTCTCACAGGAGGATCTAAAGCTGAGCCACTGGTGTTCTTACTGAAACTTAAGTCATGTTTAAGTAGGAGAAGTATATAAAAAAGGCTTCAGACTCATTTACTTTATTTAAAATAAATATAGATTGCTTCAATTAGGGTAATACAATGATAATGCAGAAAATTTTGTATTTAAGCCCTTGAAGGTTTTCACCTTTGTCCTAAGTTGTATTTAGTGCCTCAGCCTGCATTTAATCTCTATTTTCTTTCTCAAGCTGCTGGGAAAGTTGATTGAGCAACAGGAACCTGCCCTATGATTCAAGTAAGCCCTGCCTGGTAGAGAAGACGAGCGAGCACTTTGTTTTCCAGGCACTAAACCTCCCATTTGTTCTATGTCAGGATGTCTCTGCTTGTTGCAAGGGCTGACATTAAGCAGTTTGGCAATTAGTTTTTTATGTAAAATCAAGTGCTTTCCCTCCAGAATCCATATGTGAATAAGGTAAGAAGCAGGCATATGTCTTTTTTACAAGCTTTCTCTCCCCACCCACAAGTTTTAGTAGATAAACTTACAGAAACATTTAGATGTAAGAAAGTATTAGTAATTTCATTTAATGAAACCACTTGAATTTGAGAAGGGGCTTTTCTGAATGTTACATTTCCATCACTCTTATAAATTTCACAATCAAGATTCTATCTGCAGTGGGGAAAGAAGCTGCCACTAACTCGAGACAGCAACTTTCTCTTAATGGAAACACTAAATTACCACTTTCACAACTAAATGCTATAAAACAACTTCAGTTCTCTAAGAAAGAAGGAGAACGACTTTGTTTTTAAAAGGAACGTATGTTATTTTCATTTACCTAAATTGACATAAGAGTCTACCATTAAACAAATAACTCCATGAAACAAAGGATGAGTACAATTTTATACCCAGTTTTATAACAAAATGAAATATGACCCATTATAAAATGGAGGACTGGAAATTAGACCTAATGCCAAAGGGGGAAAAAAAAGATAAAACCCAAGAAAAAGTAAAATGCTAGAATGCTCCCATGCATAGGGTGAATAGTGAGGAAGCAAGGAAGTCCACATCAGCAGTAGCATCTGTGTTGTCGTGGAAAGAAAGTTGAGGAGAGGGCATGAAGGTTTCTAAAGAGTTTCAAAAACTTGAGTAAAATATTCTATGACAACACATTCCAGTTCTTTTGGTTATTAATGGGAAAACCAGACTTTTGCTACCTTGAGCTGGAACAGAATCTATTGAGGCCTTGGCTTCTCAATGGATGTAATGAGAAGGACTGGACATGCTGTGGAAATGCAGGAATCTGGGATGTAAATAAAACTTTCTCACAGAGAAATTTGACAAATTTGCCAAGATTTTAAAGCAAGGAAAACCTCTTAATCCCTCAAATGTGCATTTTTTTTTTCTGCAGGAGAGGTGGCCCACAGGTTCAGAGCATATCCTGCTCTTGAGAGTTCAGTTCCCAGCACCCACATTAAGAGGCTCCCCAGAATGTGGAATATAGCACCAGGGAATTCAGTGCCCTCTTCTGGCATCTGCAGCACTTGCACTAATGCACATCCCAAACAAATACACATCTTCAAAAATGTAAAAGAAAGTCAGTTGTATACAGACAGCAATGTTATAGGAAAAATAAAGTAATGGGTGACAGTTCCTCTACAAGGGATGGTTTCCAGGATAGAGGTGTCAGGCTGCTGTTGCCTATACAGTGCATTAACCACTACTGGAAAAAATAATGACAACTAAATGTCCAAGTAAATTTCTTATTCTAGTTTGTCTGTCGACTAGTATACAGAAAGAAATAAATGCAACCATGCAAGTATGACAAAAGAGTACCTACATGAGGGAATTCCTGTAAAATTATAGACAGGTGAAATTATCATTTCATTTAATACATTTACCCAAAGGGCATTAACTTATTTTGTAATACATTTATTTAGTTTACATGTTTAATTTGTATAAATTGGGTAGTGTTCTGAAAAAAGCATGAGTTCAGAAGAAAATAAACAGCTGCCCTTACTATCCAAACATAGTCCTACTATATTTTATTAGTCAAAATATTATTTGTTATAGTTCTTTCAAATTCTGTTTTTGAATGTGTAATGCATTTTAGGTATAATAAAAAGGCCCATTCTTTTCTTTTCTGATGTCTTTTTCACTGTTCTCATCCATTATTCTGAATTTTTCACACACTTATATACACTCATAAACATAATGCTACCCTTGTCTGTATTTAAATGTCCATGTAGCTTATAATACTCTATTCACCCACAATTGTTTGTGGTTTCCATCATGGTGTAATAACATTGCATCTGAGCCATGTTAACCTGTGTGTTTTTTTTTTGTTTGTTTGTTTGTTTTGTTTTGTTTTGTTTTGACAGGGCTTCTCTGTGTAGCTCTACCTGTCCTGGAATTCGATCTGTAGACCAGGCTGACCTTGAACTCACTGAGGTCCACCTGCCTTTGCTTCCTGAGTGCTGGGATTAAAGGCATGCACTACCACCACCCTACTCCATGTGCATTTTATTAGATTCACCTCAAACATTGATCAGTTTCACTCTGACTGTCACTGTACGCTGCTGGGCGGTTTGTCTGCTGCCTTCCTTGCTGTTTGTCCTGCCTATCTGTAGGAATAAGGCATAGCACCTTGAAATGCTGTCTCCTAATCATATGCTCAAAATCCATGTAAGGGAAACATTTAACTGATAGGAGGGTTTGCTCATCTTTCTTCTATTAGGTATTATTTTTCAGAATATTATCACCAGTTTCTACGCACAGTAGCAGTTTAGGAAAATTGCCATTGTACTGTGTCTTCTCTAAGGATGACTATTGCCATGTTTTAATACTTGAGTAATGGGGATTATTTACTAGTAGGGAGGTAGTATCTCCTGAGTATCTAGTAACCAAGTATTTCCCTGTATTCACTGGCCATTGTTTTATCCGTAATCACCTTTTCCTATTCGTTAGCTGCAACTGTTTCTTCCGATTGCTAAATTCCCTTTCATTTTTTTTCACCATGATTTTTTCCACCGTTAGAGTCTTAATATAGCTCTGCAAATATCTTAATTTTCCTCTCCATTTTCTTGACAGTTTAATAGGGCTTAGAATTCCAGATTGACTTTTTCTTTTATTTTTCCTTAGATGTGTTTCCATTACCTTCAGACTCTTTGGTAACAAAAGGAGTGAACCTTTATTCTAATTAACATTAATTTTCAGCAATGGCATAATTGTTTTTAATAATACCTCCTTATCTTTGCATTTCACATTTCAGTTCATAGTATCTATGTCTGGATTTATTTTTATTTATCTGTTAGAAATCAGTGTACTATATGAGGACTTTTCTTAAATTCTGGTAATTTCTAAGGTGTTAAACCTCAATATAAAAATTTCTGGTTGGTACCTTTTTAATTTAACAGTAATTATTATTATTCAGTTGCTTCTTTTATTTAATCTGTAATAACTTTTAATTCTCCATTTTCTGCCCTTAATTGTTGCTGTACCCTATATAATTTTTCAAGTTTACCTTCTAGTTACTCATTCTCTTTTTAGCTTTGTCTAATATTGTATATACCACTGGCTGTTTCAATGTCGATGACTAAATTATAATCTCTATATTTCTATTTGATCTATTTATTCAAACGTGCCTTCATTATTTCCTCCTTTTAAGTTACTACATTTCTTAGTTTCAAAATTGCTTCATCATATCTTTTAAATTACTCTATTACTTGTCTATATTCAATGGTAGCACTTTCCTTATAGCTTCTCTGACAGAGTATCCTTCATTAAAATTTACTCTTTCAAAATCTGTAGTGGAGTTATTATTTATGTTTTATTTTTTAAACCTGTGAAGGCTCTGAAGCCTGAAATAGAATGTTCCCCTAGAGGGGATTTTATTTATTTATTTGCCTAAGATCCCTATGACTATTATAGATAATTATAACTTCATATTAGTCAAAACAGAAATATGAGATATAAACTGATTGAAGAAAAGAAAATTTGAACATAAATATATCAAATTTCTTTCCTAATTTATATTCAGGATTTAAAATTGACATGCCAGATACAACTTTAAAATTGCTGCTGACTTTTTTTAACATGTGAGTGCTCTGCATGTATACCCACATGCCAGAAGAAGGCATGAAATCCTATGATAAATAGTTGTGAGCCACGATGTGGTTACTGGGAATTGAACTCAGGACCATTCATATATGTATGAATATATATATATTATATATATATATATATATATATATATATATATATATTCCATATAAATGGAAATCAAATTCTATATTTTTTTCTTATCATGAGCCTCAGTGTTACTCAATGTCATGGAATCATCCATCCTAGCACACCTTCATTTCTACATATTAATGGAACTATTTATGGACGTCATATCTTCTTGCATTTTATTTTAAATAAACTACTTTGATTATTTGCTTTTCCTAAAATTTGTAGCGTATTTTGCTTTTTATTCTGTTAAAGTGATTACAATATTTATTCATACTTTTATATGTGAGGACTTATTTGATGAAATTCTCATTGAAATCATTGAACGTAGTGTAAAGGAGTGTGCAGTCCAGAACATGGGTAAGCTTCATCTAATCAGTTGAAATCTTGAATAGAATGGAAGACTGACCTCTCTAAGATAACCTTTATTCTTAGCACTCAATCATTTATCGAACTCCAAGGGGTGAGCGCTAAACATATACACAGAAAAACAACACTAAACAAATTCAGAAAGTTTGATTTATACATACAAGTCTGTGTGTGTGTGTGTGTGTGTGTGTGTGTGTGTGTGTGTGTGTGTGTGCATGCGTATGTTTAGCAATCATAAAGAAGAAGATGCCATGAATTTGAGAAACAGAGGGGTGGCATTGGGGGAGTTGTAGGAGTAAGGATGCAGAAATTGTATGAATACAGCATTCCTGCATAAAATTCTCGAAACTGAAATAAATGTAAAAAAAAAAAGTAAACAAGATAGGAGTGATCCCTCAGCCTGGCAACCTTCAGAAGTGATTTGTAGCCATCTCTCCTATATATAGATCCAAGCATATAACACATTCTACAGTTCAAGTATGAAAACCTTTAGGCACATGAGCCAATCCTTCAATTAAATCACTTATAACAACCTGTCTATATTATTTATTTGCATATATAGATGTCTATTCTTCATCCATTTCATCTACCTATCATCTGCCATTTATCACCTATTTACATTTATCTATCATCTATATATTTATCTATCATTTATATACTTATCTACTCGGCCACATGGTGTCAGTTTACTTTTTGCTGGAGAACTCACGTCCAATGTAAAGCATCGAAGATAATTTTTGAGTATAACAATTTAAAAACCAAAGCACAGTCACTGTGCCACACTTTTGGCTTGTGGCATTCTTCTTCCTAGACATATCAGGTCTACAAAGTCAACAATAAGAATCCAATCCTATGCAAAATGTACAAGCACTGTGCTCTTCAAGGAACTGAAATTTCATTGACTAAGCTTAGAGCAAGGAAATAAAAATTGAATCTTTGGTATGACACCTATATTCATATTTATGTTTTTGTAACACTCTTCATTTTCACACCATTTAGAACTACCTCTGAGGCTCCCTTTAGAACCCCAAATAATCCTTATAAAATTAGTAGAAACATATGGACTGAGTCACATAGAGCTATTTTCTTCTTTAATTCTGCAATGTGGAACTTGGAATGACTCAGAGGATTAAGCACTTGTCATTCAAGTGTGAGGACTGGTGTTCTGATTCCCTAAACCCACATAAAGGTCAGGTATGTTATGGATGTGGCAGAAGACTGTTGTACCAGCATTCAAAGATCAAAACAAGGGATCTCCATAGAAAGCTGCCTGACTCAAGTACCTGATGCTGGCAAAGTCCATGTTCAGTAGGAGACATGCTTTAATAAATAACATGAAGGATGATGGAACAAGGTACCCAGTGTCATCAACATATTTATGCACAAACACATGCATAACTCACTCTCACTTGTTTACACACTAACATACAAACACATATACACATATACCATACACACAAATATTCACAATAATTTTCATAGATATAACTCAGAAATATTACAGGATAGGGATGTCAATATCACAGGCTCAGTAGAAAAGAAAGTTGTCACAGTGAGTATTAGTACTTGTTGCTCTTTCAGTGGATCAAGTTTGGTTCTAAGCATGATATCAGTGCCTTACATTCTAAGACTATACTTTCAGCGATCATTTCTATAGTTCATTACATTCTTCTGTAACTCAGGGTCTAGGGGTTTCAACACTCTCTTCTGGCTTTTGTGGACACTGGATATATCTGTGTATGCAAATACAAATGCAGATATACACATAAATAATAAAACACTTTTGAATAGAGTATAAGTGTCAGCTAATCTAAAATCTTTCATAATTTAGCTAAATAAATATGCCCATGGTGTTATAATTGGTTTTACAGAAACATATATTTGTATGTTATACATAAGTCATAAGTTTAATAAATTAAGGAACACTACATTTACATATGTGCACATAAATATTATCATCAATATGCCATTAAAATGAAAAGAAATCTAATGGAAGGTGAGATACCTTGGGTTTGATGATCCTGAAGACACTGTGGACACACTATAACACAGCAAGAGTGAAGTCCAGCAGACATATCAGCAGCATGCTAACACAAACTAATATGCCCTTAATGGGAACTCCAGTTGTCCACTTTTCAATTTGCATACACTAAATTTACTTCTTTACTGAAAACTAATTAAGATGCAATTATCCTTTTTCCTTGAAGTTTCTGTAATAACTACTTTGAACTTTCCTGGTATATTAGCCAATGATACCATATAGTGAGATGTCTGTACAGATCGCATGGGAAATCTAAGAAGGATACACATGAAATGATGTGTTACAAATTGATCAAAAATGCTCTAAGAATGCTATGCACCAAGCTGGTTCTCTCTTATTGATATAGTTTTTTTTTTAATCTCAATGTTGTACAAAGCATTCTTTTAAGATGGCATATAAGTAGTGATATGTTTTGAATGTTTTCTTGAAGATCACATTAAAATTTAATTGCTTTATAATAGTACTAAAAGGTGATCCTCTAAGGAAGGGTTAGACCATAGGGGTTCTACTTCTCAGAAATATTTATATCTACTGTGTTAAATGGTTATGGCATTCTAATGCCTTTCCAGCATGTTTTGAACATGCTCATTTGTTTTTTTCTCTATTATTTTATTAAATTGGAAACAAGATTGTTTTGCATGTCAATCCCAGTTACCTCTCCCTTCCCTCCTCCCCTGACAACCAGTAACACTCTACTTATCCCATACCATTTCTGCTCCCCAGGGAGGGTGAGGCCTTCCATGGGGGTCTTTGGAGTCTGTCATATCCTTTGGGATAGGGTATGGCCCTTCCCCTGTGTCTAGGCTGAGGGAGTATCCCTCTATGTGGAATGGGCTCCCAAGGTCCATTCCTATGCTAGGGATAAGTACTGATCCACTACAAGAGGCCTCCTCATCGACACCCACATTCTTGTGGTCTGGATCAGTTCTATGCATGTTTCCCAGCGATCAGTCTGGGGACCAAGAGCTCTCCCCTATTCAGATTAGCTGTTTCTGTGGGTTTCACCAGCCTGTTCTTGACTCTTTTGTTCATCCCTCATTCTTCTCTGCAAATGGATACCAGTTCAGTTCAGTGTTTAGCTGTGAGTATCTGCTTCTACTTCCGTCAGCTGCTAGATGAGGGTTCTAGGATGGCATATAAGTTAGTAGTCAGTCTCATTATCAGGAGAGGGCATTTAAGGTAGCCTCTCCTCTGTGTTTAGATTGTTAGTTGGTGTCATCCTTGTAGATCTCTCGACATTTCCCTAGTGTCTGATTTCTCTTTAAACCTATAATGGCTCTCTGTATTGTGGTATTTCTTACGATGCTCTCCTCTATTTTTCCCCTGTCTCAACCTTTCTTTTCCCTTGTGTCCTCCTCACCCTCCTCTTCTCCCCTTCTCATTCTCATTTGTTTTTCTGCATCAAGAAGGCCATTTTAAATATGGACAGCAAAGGCTTTTCTAGATTTAAAATATGAGAACAAAACATATAAATTGTTCACAAATTCCTTGACAGTGGTATTAGAACAGGAGAAAATGGACTAAGATTAATTTCAAGTAACAAGTATTAGAAAACAGAAGGCTTTGTATTTATCTGCTCTTTTAGTAACTTAATCAGAGAAAACTTGTTGACCTTCAAAGTATCACAGTCCTATCAGCTACCCGTCTTTGAACTCATAGGTATCAATACACAATGAATATTCTTTAAGACTTTAATATTCTTCAAGTGACAATGGCCAATATGGACTTATTTTTAAAAAGATAAGGGAATTGCTCTTATTAATCAAATTCCAGCAGGAAAATGTATCTATCTTCTTTAGGGAGTTATAAAAAGATACATTTACTCAGTTCTTCTATGTCATGTTAGAAGAGTTGTTTATTAATTGGGTTTTAAGGTTTACAGAGTTAATGGTGAGAAGAAATGTGTCTTCATAATGATGTGAGCCTCTGTCTGGTATCTTAATTGTGACTTCTTGTTCTTCTCTCTCCCATCTGACAGTGGCATGTAGAGTTTTAAGGCAGAACAAAAATAAACTATGTTTCACATAAGACTACCATATATGAATCCTTACATAACTGTTTGTATGAAACTCCTATCATCTTATAGCTCAGTGGTTCTCAAAGTTCCTAATATTCTGACTCTTTAATATAGTTCTTAATATTGTGGTGAACTCTGCCCATAAAATTATTGCATTGCTATTTCATCACTGTAATTTTGCTACTGTTTTGAATTATAATGTAAATATCTGTGCTTTCTCATTGTCTTAGGAATCATCTGTGAAAGGATCTTTTGACTCCAAAATGGTTGGGGCACACAGGTTGAGGACTACTGTTATAGATGAAGGAACTAAATTTCAATGAAGTTAATTGTGACAATTATTCCATAACAAATAAAAGGTAGATGTAGAAATTAGATCCAGACCCATTGTCATTTATTTTTATACTATTTCCTCTCTTGGAATGTTAGTAATATAAAACATTCTAAATTGGAACAAAAAATCTAAAATATGAGTTTCCACACTCAGTGACCAGAAATTATAAAGCTTTCTTTCTTTTTTTATGCACAAGTCCAAAAGCTATTCTAGGACATAGAAAAAAGCCCTCTAAAGCCAAATTTGGCAAGGGAAATACAGCCCAGTTTTCTTGTCTTACCAAAATAGAAACATGTGTAATCTTAAATTAGCAGCTTTTGTTTTTTGTACTTGTAGGCAAATGCAAATACACAAAGTTATAGATCCTTATAAGAGAGAAAAATCTACATGTGGGCATTTGGTTCTATTGCCCTTTATTTTAGTTTTACTTTGTCAGCCCTTTTTTCTCCCAGAGCACCTAAGATTCTTTGGCACTATACCTCATGAAATATCAGCTAATTGCCTTTGTGGAGACTATGATGCTCAGTCAGATATATTGGCTAACATACTACAATACTGATCCAAATAAGCAGTTACTGCCCAGAATTGCTGCTTCAGAGCCAAGTAAACTACCTCCTGTGTTGTTTCCTATACAATCTGTGGAATCTTTGCCAGAGTATTTTCAAATGACTAGACTCCTCCTACATGAACATCATAATGAGTCAAGCATATTAGCAATGGCTCAATTTTTATGAATGGGCAGTGACATAGAACATAGACAAAGAGATTATGTTGAACAGAGCCCATGCCTGTCTATAAATGTTTGAGCCAACTATATTATCAAGTTATTTTATCAAGGACCATTTTTTTAGAACTTCAATTTAGCTACTTACTATATGATAACTGTCAGAAAACAATGAAGAAGAATGGGGAGGGGGTACAAAACAGTAAAATTAGTGTTACTATCCATAGAAGAATAGCCTTAAAATATGTAGAGAAAATATATAACTGACATATCATGTACTTCAACACAGCATCATGAGAGGCAGCCTTCCAAGACTAGGTTTACACAGAGAAAATTATGGACATGTTCTAGTTGTACAAATAGATGAGCTAGGAGCCAGAAATGATGTTCAATGTTCACATGTTCAATTTTAGAACTGAGACAAATACAAGATGTTCATGACTTAAAAGACAATGTGGGGTATATCCTGCAACCCAGTCTCAAAAGCAAACAGGTTACCATTACCACCACCAGCAACAAGAAACCAAAAAGATGAACCAAATGGTGTCATTTCTAGATAAACTTATTAAATTATAAGAATACATAATTCATTCATTATCTCATCCTGAATTTCTATCTCCTATCCTTCATCTTATTTGCCTTTCAACCACAATTAGAGGGATCAGATTAAATATTGTTTTCTTTTGAACAGACCTTCTCTTTTCTCAGAGAGACTTGGTGTTGGGTCACAGCATACAGTTTTTTTTTTTTTGGTGTGTGTGTGTGTGTGTGTATTTTCCAAATAATAAATTATCATTTTCATTTTAAAAAGCTTTTCTTTCTAAGTACATACCACTAGACTGGGGAAATAGAACAGCTGGTAAATTGCTTTCCATGCACACGTGACTCTGTGAGTGAAAATTGACAGTATCTACATAAAGTTGGCACAGTAGTGTACACCTGTGATACCAATATCCATGCAGTGACAGACATAGAAGGAAGAAGCAGGGAATTTTTGGAAGCCAGTGGGACAGCTAGCCTGGCATTTGCAATAGCAAACAGCAAAGATACCCTGCCTAAAATAGGATGGAAGGCAAGGACTGACAATCAAAGTTGTGTCTTTGACCTCTACACACATCCACTGTGATATCTATAAATTTGTACACACACACACACACACACACACTCACACACACACACACTCACACACACACACACACTCACACACTCACACACACTCTTTCCCTCACACACACACATGTACACATATATACACAAACCAATATGTTGTTAATTAATTTTCCTTTGACAGGAGAAAACTGAGGTCCATCAGAAATTAATATTCAGACTATTTAATAAGTATTTTGGTGTCAGAATAGATTGCTAAGGTCTCCTTTTCAATTCTTGAAACTTTGGCTAAACCTTAGATTTTACTAGAATGGGAAGAATTCCAGTATTCTGTCAGTAAGTGTGACTACTCAAGATCACCAAATGGTACTCATGATAGACTCACCCTAGGGCCACACAGTAAAATTTGTCATAAATCAGTTTTAAAGGAAAATTTTCAGGAATACACCATCCACATGAGCTACCTGTCTCCTGGGACACTGAAGTAAAAGCTTTTCAACTACTAAGTAGTATGTGATGTTTATGCCATTGGTATAATATCAAATGCATTTATGTGAAGATTACAGCATTCCAGAAAACTGCTCCTTCCATGTTGTGGTGGGGTAATTGATGCGTTAGGCCTAGAAATCTAAATAACGGACACTTTTATCTTTCTGAAGTTCCTTCAAGGAGTTCAATAGTAAAAAAATTATGCTTCAAACTAGCTGATTGGCTAATAAAATGAAAGTAGTTTGTGACAAATAAACAAGTAAAGTATATGGCATGCCTTGCAGAGCTTTCAACATAAATATAGAAAATCACTTCATTTCTTTCAATAAAATCATCTTGCACCTAAAATAAAATGTCTGATGTTTATGCAGGAATGGCATATACTTGTGTGATTGGGATACAACTCTAAAGAAAGCAAACAGGAATTTTTCAGCTATAGCATGTCCAGGCAAGAGCAATTGAAGACAAATCACTGTAAAACTTCCTTCCAAAGAAAGAATATGAAGAGGTAAAACATGCATATGTGAAGAAAAAGTCGGAGTTGATGGGGGTATCCTTCTGTATATATGTTTCTCTTATTGCTTGATGAATAAAACGCTGTTTGGCCAATAGCAGCAAGAAGATAGGCAGGACTAGGAGATGAGGAGAATTCTGAGAAAGGCAGACAGGGAAAGATCACAAAGAGACACCATATAGACCACAAAGGAGTAACAGGTCTGGGCCCTCTCTGGTAATTCAAGTCCACGTGGAAATATATAGATTTATATAAATGAGTTAATAATTAAGACAGATCTAGCCAATACAAAGCCTAGCCATCTTCCACTATAATAATTAATATAGTGTCTCTGTGTGCTCATTTGGGGCTGAAGCAGTGGGATCTGGCAGGACAAGAAAACTCCAGCAACACTGAGAGGCTTCAGAATCCTTAATCCAGCTAACAGGTTAAGGAATAAGTAGTAAACTGGAAGTGAGTATTATTGTTTATCTCAAAATACCAACAGTGATATTTGACACTGATGGATTAAGAATTAATTCCAGGGGAAAAATGGCATCACTAGAGGAGGACCACATTTATTATATCTAAGTCAATTTAACTAAAATGAAAAATTAGTTTTTGCACAAAAATAATTAAATGGTTATTTTAAGGAAGTTCAGTGATTCATAAGAAAGTATAGATAAATAACTATGAATTCAGTAAAATAATACATGAAGTATATGTGTGTAACAAAGATACACATTCTGCCAAACAAAAAACAAAAAATAAAAAATATAATAAAGAGATTTAAAGGTAGAATGGATCACCCTGTAAATGTGCCTGCTGCCATGCTGCTCATTGCTATGATGACCATGGACTTGCCCTCTGAAACTGGGAGTCCTAATAAACTCTTCTCTAAATTGACTTGATTATGGTGTCTTATCTCTGCAATAAAAAAGTAACTAAGACACACACTTTGATACAATATTTATAAGGAGGGGGAAAATTTATAAAAATGGATAACGACTGGCAACTCCAATCTGGGGAGAGACAGAGGCATTTCAATGAATGAAGCCCAAAATTCTCCAAATAGTATGAACAAAAAAAGTTTGGAGAGATACTTTTATATGTAATTATAAAAAACCAAGGACTAAAGACTTTTGGAAGAAGCTGGAAAACATGAGGGCAAAGGCAGAGGAAAGAGTGGAATGGAATATGTGTGGCATGGAAACAGGGAGGGTCTTTTGAGAGTTGGTGGATATGAGAACAGCAGGGGTGGGCAGTGGGAGATAAAAAATGAGTAAACAATAATCACACACACACCTAAACATACACAAGGATACACACACACACACAAATCTAAAGAAACCCACAACGTTATTTGAAAAGCAATAGGAGAAATACTTGAAATGTACAAAGCCACCATTATAGTATCTATATATTATTTAAAACAAACAAAACTTGCAGTCCAGGAGAGGTGGGATGATATATTCAAACTGATAAAAAGAAAATGATAAAGAGTATTTTACTGGACTAAAAATTCTATCAGAAATCAAAGTAAATAAAGATTTTCACAAGCAAACAGAATTTGAGCAAGTTTAACTACAACTTTTGTATTAAAACAATCCAGTAGCTGGTGGAAGTAGAAGCAGACACCTACAACTGATCACCGAACTGAACTGGAACCCAGATGCAGAGAAGGATAAGTGAAGAGCACAGGGGTCCAGACCAGGCTGTTGAAACCCACAGAAACAGCTGACCTGAACATCGGGGAACTCTTGCTCCGCAGACTGATACCTGGAATGCCAGCATGGGACTGATCCAGAGCCCAGGAACATGGGTTTCTGTGAGGTAACCACAGAAATCTAAGGGACCTCCTGTAGAAGTTCAATACTTATCCCTAGCATAGATGTGAACTTTGGGAGCCCATTCCACATACAGAGATACTCCCTGAGCCAACACACACGGTTGTGGGCCTTAGCCCTATCTCAAAGGATACAATAGATTCTGATGACACCCTATGAAAGGCCTCACCATCCATGGGTCGCAGAAAGGACATGTGATAGATAGGGTATTCATCTATCTATCAGTTGGGGTGGTGGTGGTAGGGGAGGACGGGTGGGAGAAGGGAACTGGGACTGTCATGTAAATCAATTCTGTTTCTAATTCACATAAAAAATAGTTGAAAAAAATGCTAAAAGGAGTTCTTCAAGGTAATACGAAGATATTAATTTATATCAAGAAGTAAATCTCAGTGGTAAAGGTAGGAATATTTTCAATGTAAAAATACTTGAATACAGTAACACTGGTATGTCCATCTGTTATATTTTGGTACTAAAGATTAAAAAGTAAACTTTGAACCTGTCTACTGATACAAATATTTTTAATTTATACACAATAGAAAATTTGTGATTTTTAATATGAAAACTACAAAATACATTAAGCAAAACAGGAGTATATTAGTTTCTTTTTTCTTGCTGTGATAACACTATGGCCAAAATTGACTTATGGAATACATGGAAGAGTTTATTTTGGCTTATAATTCCAAAGGGATAAAAGGCTGGAGGCTTGTCAACAAGTGGCAGGCATGTAGATAGCAGCAGAAAACTGAGAGAGGTTTAAGCTCTCAAAGCCTCCCTATATCCCTGACACACATCCTCCATCAAGGTATAATTCCTATACTGCCAAGGCAGTGCCACAAACTGGGGACTAAGTGTTTAAATACAGGGAACTATGTATTTTAACTATTTTAACCACACATGAGATAAAAAAAATCATTAACTAGTAAGTGGTTGGAGGTAAAATTCAGAATTTCTATATGTTCTCAATGGTACCATGATGGGGGAAGTACTTCTGTTTATCTTTATCTTATTGACTGTTAAATAAAATACTGTTTGGCCATTGAGACAGCAAGTTAGATGGGACTAGGAGTCAAAGAGGATTCTGGGAAATGTAGTAGAGAAGTGGTGATCCAGGCAGGAATTGACATAGCAAGGAGACTCATATTTAAGCAAAGGAAACAGGAAGGGTTCCCCTTTTCCCTTCCGCTCTTCCTCCAGCAGTGCAATGTGATCCACCGGAAAGAAGGGACGCCAATAGGCATCTGATAAGATAAGTCTTATAAAATATATAGATTTATGATAATTAAAGATGAGAAATCCTAGTCATTGGCCAAGCAGCTTTGAACCTAATATAAGACTCTCTGTGTATTAATTTGGGCCCTAACTCAGGCAGGCGGCTGGCATAAAGCGCACATGTGGTGGTGGGGCTCAGTGGCTTTTGGCAGAAAGATATATCGTAACAGAAATTTGGTAGAAAGATTTATCATAATAGTACCATATTTTAAAAATAGACTGTTAAGCTTACATTCTATGCTATTAAAAATAAAGAATTAAAGTGTATCTATATAAGCTAAAGGAAGGGAGGAAGACATGCCACTAAAAGGAAAACAACAAATCATGAAGTTATAGTAAAAGATAAAGGAACTTAGATCTCCAGGCAGCTATAAAACAATTAGCAATTGGCAACAATAGGTCTTTACTTATAAATGGGTATTCTAAATATACATGAATTAAATTCTACAATGGGAATGAAATCATAGTTTTTTATTTATAATTTTAAGATTTATTTATTGATTTATTGTTTCTGTGTGTGAGAGTGAGACTATGCAAGTGTATGAACATACATGTGTATAGCTTCGAGTGTGTGTGTGTGTGTGTGTGTGTGTGTGTGTGTGTGTGTGTGTGTGCTGGAAGGGAGCATCAAATCCATTCAAGGTTCAGTTGCAGGTATTTTAACAAATTCCAGGCTTACTACATGCATGATGAGATATAACCTGCAGTTGCATGATTGAAAAGAAAATTATCTTAACCACTTAGTCATAGCTCCAGAACAACTATTTTTTTAAATAAAGAACATAAACCTCTTCTTAATTATAAATAATAAAACTATATTGATTGATCATGTGCCATGCTCATATAGCTTAGTAAACAATGCTTTCTATTAAACCCTCACATCCCAGTAAATTAGATTGTCATATCTACAAAACAGGAAATAGGCTAAAACGTGTAGTTTGTGATCTGATACAGTTGCGACATGGACTAGGGCTTCCTAATACATTTACTGAGTTCTGATGTAGAATTTCATAACCTCTAAGTTTGTGTTCTGAATGACACTTGGTTGCTATATAACCACAAACAAGGTACTCAAATTGTTTTGTCTTGTTTTACTAATTTATATAATAGCAACCTATCCTGATTTATAAGGAGTAGATAAAAATAATTTGCCAACAGCACATTGGAAGACCACTTGGAACATAGTTCTTCAACAAATGATATATAGTATTACTAAGTAATATTAACAACTATATTTTTAAAAAGTATATATGCTGCTTACAAGAGACAGGATTGTTGAAGACACACAAAAGGTGAAATTAAAATAATATGTTTTTTTTCTTCATAAATGAAAGACAGCTTTTAAGCAAGATTATTGTAAGTTCAGAAAGTGTAAAAGAAGCCAGGAAAGGTCAAGGAATACCCAAAGTGGCAAAGCCATCATCGATAATGTAACCATTATGCAAGCCAAAGACATTATTAGAAGAATGAAATAGAACCCAACATCCCAGATGAACATAGATGCAAAACATTTCAATAAATTACTAGTCATGCAAATGCGACAGCAAATTAAAAGTTTCACAGTGCACAATCAAGTGGTATTTTTCTCTGTGATGCAAGTTTTTCAACACGTCAAGCAATATACATAATACAATGCAAAATGAAAACTAAAATTTATGTACTCACTTACATGAATATGGAAAGCATCTCTCAAAAACCCAACAGCCTTGAATGATGGGGAAAGTGCTTCTATGTATGTGTTTGTCTTACTGGATGATAAATAAAGTACTGATTGGCCAATGAGGCAGCAAGTTAGGCTTGCAAGTAGTGATCCAGCAGGAAGTGACATATCAAGGAGCCTCATATTTAAGCAAGGACAAACAGGAAGTGCCCCCTTTTTCCCCTTCACTTTCTCCAGTGGCGCCATGTGAACCTCCGGCAAGAGACGGCACCAACCAAAGGCATCCTCTATAAGATAAGTCTTATAAAATATATAGATTTATGATAATTAAGACTGAGCTAACAGATGAGAATCCTAGTCATTGGCCAAGCATCATTTGTACCTAATAGAAGTCTGTGTATTATTTTGTCCATCCATGTGGCAGGCAGAACTCGGGCAGCTGGTAGAGACCACCCACATGGCTGTAGGGCTTGTGCAACTTTTGGGGGAAAGATTTATTGTAACACTTGAATAGCAAAATTCATAAAAATAAGTAACAGGTGAGCACACTGCCATGGTCAGATCATATGTTCCAAACATACAAGGTTTTTACATTTTTCAGTAGTAGAGTACACAATCAAAGTTTCATACGTGAAGGAAGGTCTGACACAGGGTTGTGATAATTACAGTGGTCCTCATGGAACTTGAAAACTACAAGAATGTATTATAATGGCTTTGCCCTCAGGTGCACTATGTAACAGTTCTCAGTATGTGGGGCTATTCAAATCTTTTATTCCTCAATGCTTTTATATGTGTACTTACAGTACCAAGTATTCTCTTTTCATGCTTCTAACTGGCACAAGGAAAGAATCAAATTAAGTTGCATGTTATACTAAAAACTGAAGCTATGCATAGAAGCTTTGTTTAAAACCATTAAGATAAATATGTATGAAGGAAATGTTTTATCTTGTGCCAACCTTAGGAACAACATTTGAGGCAGAGAGAGTTCCTGTCTGCTTTGTCCTATCTATAAAAAATCAGCATGCATAAAGTTATTCTTCCATAGTGAAATATCATCATAGGTAAGGGTATACTACCTGAGAACACTCGGTGATTGCTATTATTTTTCTGAAGCCCACAACTAATTTATCTGTGAAGCATAAAGATCAGACTGCCCATCTGTCTGTCCTAAGATACAAAACAAAAGGTGAGACATCCCTAGTAGTTCACATGGCATATTCTACAGGTAAACAGGTTAGAAAACTAGGGTTTTAAAAAGAGATTTAAGATATCTTTCCACTAGTGTTCTTAACTAACAAAACTTCCCAGAACCTGTCCTTTTTTGTAGGGGGCACACTGAATTCAAAGCCTTCCACAAGATAATTATATTACCTTTATTCAAAGAATACCAGAGATTTAATATAACATTGCTCTTTGAACAATGGGACTATAAAGGCACGTGTGTGTGTGTGTGTGTGTGTGTGTGTGTGTGTGTGTGTGTGTGTGTGTGTGTGTGTAAGTCAGAGATCATTCTTTGGTCTTCTTCAGGAGCCATGTTCCTCAGAGAAAAGTGCTCTTGACAGAATCTAAGGATAATCAATTGTGCTGACTGGCCAGGCACTGCAGAGTAAAACCTATTTCTGCTTCTTCAGCACTGGCATTACCAGTACATTCAGCTTTTCATAGGGGTTCTTATGACCAAACCCAGCTGTTTACACTCATCAAGGAATTCCTCTAACTATAAAAAGTAATATTACTTGATACAGATGCCATGTTTAACCTAAAAGAAATTTGGTCATATTCTAATACAGTTACCTATAATCTTAGTTTTCATATTCTCTAAGGTTTCTGTATCCATTACAAGTAAAATATATCCATTAAAAATGTATACTGGTTACTTTTTATTGTCAATTGGACATAACTAGAGTCCAGAGTTACTTGAGGAATTATCCAAATCAAACTGGCCTATTCTATATCTATGGAGAAATATATCTTAATTATTGATTGCTGTATGGGCATTGTCCACTAAGGACAATGGCAGCCCTAGGAAAATGGTCTGGGTTTTCTAAGAAAGTTTGTGGAGTAAGAGGCAGACAAAAGAAGACAATAAACACTATTCCTCCATGGTCTTTTCTTCATTTTCTACCTACAGGTTCCTGCTTTGGGTCCCTGTTCTGGCTTCTTCAGTGATAGACTGTGACATGAAAGTGCAAGATGACATAAATATTTCCTCCTCTCCATTGGATTTGGTCTAGGAGATTTTATCGTTTTTTTTTCAAAAGAAAACAGTTAACTATTTGCTAGCAAAATACTGACATAAACTGCTCATTCTACTCCTAAGGAAAAAAACTGAATCGATTCTTTTTTAAGAGAATGAATAATGAAACCAAAATAGGTGGAAGAAGTTTAGGTTATCTTAAATTCAAAATTGGTTCTGAATCTCAAATATGTCACATAAAAGAAATATGAATGCCTAAAATTGTTTAATAAACTTAGGCAAAGCAGTAGAAAATCTAGGTTATTTGAACATAAATGGAATTTTAGTTTTGCTATTTTTCTTCCACCAAGTGGAAATTCCTTAAATGTGTAAATGAATTTCATATGCAACTGTACTTTTGCCTCATCTTCACATCTTCTGAATAAAATGTACAAAGAGACCCTTTAATCAAGACTCCAAAGACTGCTGAGACTGTACTGTACTAGCTCACACTCCTCATTCCCTTTCTCACACTGAATTTCTCTGCTCAGAGCTAAAATCGAACATGGTAAAGTTCTGTAGGTCAAAGTAATGGTGAATAAGTATATTTGTGTATATTTTACTATTTATTTTTTCTCAAAAATAATAAGCAATCCCTAGCTGCATTTTGAGAATCAGAAAAGTTAATTCACTGATTTACTTAATGAAGTATGAAAATAAAGAATAGACGTTAAATCTTTTAAATAACTATGTTTTATAGTAAAAAAATTGTTACTGACAGTAACTTTCCATGAAGTAAAAAAAGAAATGCATTGCATGCATAGAAGAAAAATGAAGAAAGTTACATTTAGAAGTTAAATGATCATTACTTCTCATTCAAAATGCTATTTTTTTTTTTTTTTTTTGGTTTTTTGAGACAGGGTTTCTCTGTGTAGCTTTGGAGCCTATCCTGGCACTCGCTCTCGAGACCAGATGGCCTCAAACTCACAGAGATCTGCTTGCCTCTGCCTCCCGAGTGCTGGGATTAAATGCATGTGCCTCCAATGCCTGGCTCAAAATGCTAATTTTAAATGCGGATACAAAAATCAAAATGATAGCTTTCACATTAACAATGTCTGATACCATTCCCAATAGATAATCAAGTTCAAAACTTTAAGTGAAAGTCACATATACAAGGAAATGCCACAAAATATTCGCTGTTGACTTTAAAATACTTCATCAATATATAGGTGTATGTCATGCAAAACACACACACACACACACACACAGAAAGAGAGAGAGAGAGAGAGAGAGAGAGAGAGAGAGAGAGAGAGAGAGAGAGAGAGAGAGAGAAGAGACAGAGAAAGAGACAGAGAAAGAGAGACAGAGACAGAGACAGAGAGACAGAGAGAGACTGTTCAGCACTCATGACAGAAACATTTTAAATGCTAGACCTACCTTAAGAAAGTATAAGCTAAATATAACTTGGCCAATAAATAAATTTTAATAACTGCACTGAGCATTAGAAATGCTTTACACAGCCAGCACTGCATAAACATGATCAAGAAAGGAATGCATTGCAATATTTATCCCATAAGTTTATAATGGAACCGAAGACTTCTTATTGCTTGGTGATAGCAGAGCCATCATAACCTTGAGGAACACCGCATTCCTAACATGTTTGTGTGCGGCTGCTGTAAATAAATGCTCCGAGCTGCCAGTTATGGTAGAAGGTACAGTGCACTAACTTGAACATAATAATAAAATGTTAGTGGCTTTGTATTTATTACATTTTATGGCTATTTTATCGTGTACTCCTACTTATACATTAAAATGACACCTGTAAAGCAGCCACAGGCAATTCATTTTAGTAGGCAACTATTGTTCTCATGGGAAACAAAAGCTCCATGTTTGTTACTGTTTTAAGGTCTGCCAGCGAGACAAAGTGTGGAGGAAGATGACAATGGCATTGATGATACCATCCTTGTAGGCCTATGTTAATGTTTTGTTTGTGTTTTTGACAAAGAAAGTTTTGAAAACATAAACAGGCCATACCAAATAGCCAACATGTGTGGCAAACTACAATTAAGATTACAGGACAGTCTACCTGGAAAGCACCTTGAACTATACCTAAAAGTCTATGAACTGATTTTTATACTCGGGATAATATTTCAGCGAAACTAGCAATAATTCTACCTGGGTATATAGCATGATTTCCAGAAAACAGTAAGATTAATTACCACTGCATTCCCTGAGAAAAGTCTGAACTCCATCTCTACCAACTGGAGGGAAAAATTTCTTCCCATCGTTATTGCAAATTAAATATATATTTATTGGGGCATAGATTAATGTTTAGCAAAATTTAAAAAATACATAAAATTTTTGAAGATTGAAAATAGGACTTATTTTGGGAGAAGTAAGGTAGCATCATCATGGGGACCAGTAGAACAGAATGAATCATAGCTGGCAAACTCACAGCATACATCAATTATGATAAAAAGTTCATTATGTTACAAAACTCATGCTTAAATCTCTTTGAAATGATAGCGTACATAGTCATTCTGTTAAGTCCATAATTTTCAAGAACATAGCACAAGTGTTGACTTAAAAATAAAAAACTTGAATAAATACTATAAAAGTAAATTCATATGGGGCTGAAGAGATGGCTCAGTGGTTAAGAGCACCGACTGTTTTTCCAGAGGTCCTGAGTTCAATTCCCAGCAACTACATGGTGGTTCACAACCATCCCTTATAAGATCTGGTGGCCTCTTCTGGTGTGTAGATATATACATGGAAGCAGAATATTGTATACAAATAAATAAATAAATCTGTTTTTTTTAAAGTAAATTCATAAAAACTTTTCAATTATTGGACAAGCCAGAATAACAGAATATGGATTGAATATTCCTTAAATGTCACACTCAAATTAATGTCCATTTTTTAAATAATACATTCTGGATAAGTATATCAAATTGTAAAATAATAAATAAAATATTACTTATAAAATATATGTTCATTGACAACAAAGACAAACACTTGATTGTATTTATATATTTCTTTGAAAATATCCAAGTACTATGGTTTAAGATCACAACACTATTCTAAGGAGATATTGTTATTTGAAAGATTAGGAAAATGAAGCATAACATCATTTAAAATGATATTTCAAGGAAACCAATACAGAAGAGTCAAAACGACGTATTTTTTCTCACATTTGGGAGTGGTCATAAATATTTCATGATAAGGAGACATTTTATGCATTTCAAATCAAGGCAAAAGGGTACAATGTTCATTCACTGAGAGTGAAATGGGATCAATAAATGCCAAGCAGTACAAGGCAATATAGAGGCAGTGATTATTAAGGTTTTCTTTCTGAGGAATTCAGTCTCGTTGACAGGACATACTTGTGAACAGGTTGTGGGAAGACAAAGGAAGTCCACAGCTTCTTCTGAGTGGAGGTGCTGATTAAGTTTCACAGAGGAGGTGACAGCCCATGTCAGTGACTTGGCTCTCTCCTGGGGTAGGAGGAACAGGAATCCCAGCAATGGAAATAGCAAGAAGTACTTTCAGGAGAAGTTGAAACCCCTGTACATGGAATGATGTGTTGTGAGGTGATAGAGGAGGACAGATCCAAAGGGAAGTCATCTCCACCCAACTAGAAGGGCCTTGACTACAGGCTTGCATTTTCTCCACATTTCCAATGGGGTGCAAAAGGCACAGAGATACATTTTCCAATGGCTTACTGTTGGTGCACAGCTGGAGTAGAGTTATGGAGAGGGGGTAGCCATCTCGGTCACTTTCATATATTCTTCTGCCAAGTTTAGGGATCTGATTAAATTTACCCAGTTGAATTTTTAAATTTATATATTTTCCTTAAA
Source organism: Cricetulus griseus (assembly GCF_003668045.3). Taxonomy (NCBI): domain Eukaryota; kingdom Metazoa; phylum Chordata; class Mammalia; order Rodentia; family Cricetidae; genus Cricetulus; species Cricetulus griseus. Next base: position 105,852,731 of record NC_048595.1, on the reverse strand, counting down.
TTTCAAAAAATATGTATTTTACAACGGCTGAACATCATTTTGGAGTATAATTAAAAAGTTCTTTCATGTTCTCTAGTTCTGTTTATTTGGTCTTGTATATTTATTAATCAGAAATAAGACCTGACTTTAAAGGTGCAATTGCTAACATAGTCATATTGGATCAGAAAAACAATTCCCTTACTTTTAAATAAGCATGTGTTTCTCTTGCAAAAGCAACAACTTTAATTTAAATTAGAACAATGCCATTCTGTTGTTGGACATTATGGTTATAAATTCTGTTAAAACCAAGTACTCTGTGCTAAGGACAAAGATCAGTCTTTGTCTTCTCTAGATTTCTTGGTGAATGCCAATTATTATCTCTCTGAATAATCTTTGCTGTGACTTGCTGGTCCTTCCTGAAGGTCAGTTATACCATTTAAAGAAATATACATATGAGCCCATGTTTGAGTCAAAGGCAGACATAGCCAATTTGTGAAAGAATAAAGAAAGAAATAATCAATCAAACAAACAAAAACCTAAAACCAAAAAATAAACACAAAACAAAATAAAAACAGTGGATATAATAGATTAAGTTAGAATTTTCAAATGGATTCCAGATAGTGGAGTGGGTATTTCCCTCTGACTCAGTATCACATCTAAATAATTTGAGGATGAGCCACATAAATGCCAAGTATTAAGAATGAATATAAAATAAAGATACCTAGATTTATTTCACTAAAGTGTAGTTGTTTGCAAACTAATTCTTAAAATATAAAACTTATTTCTTTCTATGCCATAATAGTATCAACAACTGCATGACATGTATGACTATTAGTCTGGTTATCCAGCCTTGGAGGGTGTCCTAGATCACACACCAGGAAAAAGGCTCTCGCAAGCAAAGAAACTGAAGATTAAAATCTTACATATGAAGCTCCCTTTATCTTATTCCTATCTTCTCCTTGATATTTTTATTAGTAACCGTAGTCCTTTAGCCTTTGAAGAAAATACATGTGTTTGAAGGGAATAGCTGGGCGATGTGCTGTTGAAGGGGCAGCCGTGATAAGACATTTCAGCCATACGATCCATTTGTCACTGATAAATCGGCACCGTGGCGATGACTGGCTGCTATAATAACCCAGGAAAAGAAAGTTGTGAAAGTATGTAAAAAAAATTAAAAAGTCATCTTAGAGGCAGAATTCATGTTAGGTCTTTCTAATTGGTCTTAATATTAAAAACTCAAGAGTCAGCTTTCAGGGGATGAAAGTTGAAAGATTAGAGAAGCAGAGCAGCCAGTCACTAGAATTCTTACCTCTACCAATGCTCAGACCAAAGAAGTGGTCCTGTCCCTGAGAATCCTCAGAGTGTATCTCAGACTGACTACTCAGACTGCAATGAGCTCCTATCTCCTCCTGCCTTATATTCCTCTCTCTACCCTTCCATATTTATCCCTTTCTATCTCTACCTCCTTAGTGCTGAGATTAAAGGCAGGTGACTCCCAAGTACTGTGATTAAAGGAGTGAGCCAGTACTGCTTGGCTATATTTATCTTTTAGACTGGATCAATTTCTTATAGCCCAGGGTGGCCTTGAACTAAGGGAGGCCTGTGTCTCTGTCTCCCGAATGCTGGGATTAAAGGTGTGTACCACCACTGCTTGGCCTCTATGACTAAGAAGTGTGGCGAGCTCTGCACTCTGATCTTCAGGCAAGCTTTGTTTGTTAGATCATAAACAAAATATCACCATTATTTTGAAAAATGTTCTAATAACACAGGAAATAAAACCAAAAACTGACAATTAGGTCTACTTAAAATTAAAAATTCTCCCAGAAATGGAAATAAACACCAAAGTAAAGAATCTCCAACAGAATGTGAGAAAAATATTTGCCAAACACATATCTGGCAGGAGATTAATATTTACAATGAATACAGAACAAATTTTAAACACCAACCTCAGAACATCTAGTCTAAGGGGTTTAAGGAATTGTACAGACAGTTCCCAAGGAAGAAATAAAATTTGACCCAGGGATACTTGAAAGTGATCAGTATCCTTTATTATTAGCCATCAGGGAAATGCACATTAAAAGTATATCAAGATCCCATCTCATCCCAGACAGAATAAGTAGCATCAGAAGGCAAACAAGTGCTAGAAGGGACACGGAAAGAGACTCTTCTCTATACTGCCTAGAGAATGTAAGCAGATGGTGCTACTATGGAATTTAGGGTGGACATTCCTCCAAAAACTAAAGACACAAGTACCATACAGGCAGTTATAGTATTCTTTGTGCATATCCAATGAATTCAACATCAGCATAACACAGGATACTTGCACAACCATGCTTATTTCTTATCTATAAATAGTAAGTTAGGAAAACAGCATAGATGTTATTAATACATGAATAAATTAAAAAACATAACCCAGGTGGAATCTTACACAAAAATTGAATAAAATTATGACACCTGTAAGAAAATAAATGAATTTGGAAATCATTATGTTAAAGTGAAATAAGATAATCTCAGAAGATCATCTCAGAAATATGAATATTGTATGTATTCACTCATATGTAGAATCTAGGTTTAAATGAACACAAACATATTTATATAGGACATAGAAGTAGAAAATGATAAGAGAAGACAGGAGACAGAGGAGAGAAGAACAAGCAAACACAGAATATTAGAAATGAAAGCAGGAAGGAGGGGTATTGCAGAAGGGTATCATGGGAGAGGGTAGTAAGGGAGAAAAAGAAAACCAAAACAAACAAACAAACAAACAAAAAGCCCCAAAATCAAAAAAAAAACACAAAGAACAATAATACATTGATAGGGTAAGAAAATATCATGATGCAACCCATTACTTTGCAGCTTAACTACACATTACTGTTAATAAATAAGAAAATGGTCACATTTAAATAGAAAGAGAAACGATGGAGAAATTAGAGACGAGGTTTGGAAAGAGACTGAGAAGGTTTTGGGAACAGTCCGAACCATTCACTGGGGAAATTTATCCTTTTTTTATTATTTATAAATATTATAACATAATATTAACAATATAATTATCTATTATTAAATTGAATATATTTAATAAAATACATTTAGTAATAAATATTAACATTATATTTATGAAATCTATTTATTAAATACATATATATAAATATATAAATTTGTTACATATTTATTTGCATATGTGTCTGTGAAAATATGTAGCACTTATCTGTGTTCAGGTGTTCCCATGAGCCAATTGTCCTCTATCACTCTCTGCCTATTACTTTGAGTCATGGTCTCTTCCTAAACCTAGCTTCATATTTACCTGACTAGGCTGGAAATAATTAGAAAGTCCTAGAAATACTCCTAGTTTGGGGCTCCTCAAAGATGGGGTAATAGGTGTTCACTGACACCTAGCTTTTTATATGGGTGCTGGGATTCAAACTCCAATTCTCAAGACTGTGCATCAAGCAAGGAGCTAGGCCATTCTCCGAGCCATGGAGAATTTAATAACATAATTATCTTGCATAAAATTATTACATGTTTTTGGCCCAAGCAACTAGATTAATATATTTTAATAAACTAAATGATCACAAAAACACAAAGGCTGCCAAACCAAAAGGCACTACTAAGCAAACATGTAACCAAATCTTTTTATGATGATTATTTTGCAGGAGGAATGGTAAGTTGGTTTTAGGGAGAAAAGGAGACTTACATTGAAGAAGAGTCAGGATACATCAATGACATTTTCTTCTAGACCCACTTGGTTTCCTAAGTCAAAAAGGGAACACTGGCACATTGTGCATATGATTATAGATAACCCCAAACTGCTAGCTACATGCTGCCCACATTACTCATATGTGACTAGTCTGTTGGAATGGATGTCTAAATGTGTGTGGGGGTATGGGAAGGGACACATGTGCAGAAATTTTAATGACTTGGACTTCTCTATGATAGATTCATAAGCAAAAAAATCTCTAGCCTAAATGTCATGCCAAAATGAGCACAGAATGTATGTCTTTTTACCAGAAGCAACAGAATAATCCATAGTGTTGCAGCTGTTTGTTTTAACATCCATAGTAACTGAAACCAGGGAATTGATGTTGGATATAATACCATATACTAATATGGTAATTCATTTCTTCAGGCTGGCATGGTGACATATACCTGCCATCCCAGAACTTGGGAAGTAGTAGCAGAAGGATAAATAGTTCAAGGTGATCCTTGAATACATAATGCTTAGATACAAGCCTGGTCTGTATGAGACTTTGTCTCAAAATCTCAAACAGTACAAAATAATTCCATTCTTTATGTTGGAGTAAATCAGGAATTCAAAACATCTATCCAAAGCTTCTATGCAACCATTTGTAAAACACAGGCTCCTTCTCTGGAATTGTCTGCCTTCCAAATAACAAATGAAATCATTGAAACTAATAGTCAACATAATAGTTGAAGAACCTTAAAAGTTCCCAAATTCTGAAAGTTTCTAATTTTTAAGATTTATGCAAATCTCAGACACCATTCTCCATCACCAACTGCTCTTCCCTTTCACTGAGTAGATCTCTGTAAACCGGAGTTCTCTACAGAAGGTTACTCATGCTGCTTACTCTGCTTTAGCTCTTTACCACTTGCTGGTTTGGGTACAGAAATCATTACTACCATGGGAAAAATGTGCCATGTGAACTGAAAAATAGAATGCTATGTGATTACACTGTCTGCTAAATCCATTGCTAACTCTACTGAGATTCACAGCATGTTTAAGGTCAAGAATGCCTAGCACTTTGGCATTAAAAAAAGACCTTTATATGAAAATACAGGAAAAGACTTCTTTATTATATTTTGATGGTCAAAATTTAGTAAGTTCTGGAAAGCAAGAAAGAAAAAAATGTCAGTGTTCAAGACGCCAACAGAGCCATGACTCATACTGGTACTCCAAATACTGGTGTTTTTCACTCAGCAACAGTGGATAAAGGTTGTCCTGGAGTGACACTTCAACATTTTATAAAGTAAACATTTCTCCTTCATAAAATAGATTCCTGCTGCCCCTCAGACACATTAAACAGGCGAATAAATTCATTCAGTGGCTGTACAGGGAGAAAAAATAGAAACCTACAATCTCAGTTTTTAAAAACGAGCATGCAGTGGCATCAAAGGTCATGCCACACAACCAAGATGGACTAATGTGGACAGTTATAGGCAAAAGACTGTCCTTGTGATTATCAAGTGGTTTTATTATTCAGAATCCACCCACATAACAAAGCAATCTCTTTAGAAGTTTCTGATAGTGAAGGTCTATTTCATGCATTTCTCTGTCTCTCTTTTTCCTTCTTGTGTATGTTTGTATATGTAGGAGGGTTTGATGGTATATATGACTGCTTAACAATACTGTATCTCCTTTCTCTAAAGTTTCTATCATAACAAAATGGACATATTAATTTAACAGTATTATATGATAAACTTGAATATCTGTGGGTTCATAACATCTTCAGTGTTTTCACCCTTTATTAAGTATATACATAAATAGTTGAGATAGTCTCTACATTAAAAAAAGAAAATATAGAAAGTCTAAAGTCAAGATCCATAAGCCAAAACAGTAATAATATGAAATGTACATATTATCAGAATAACACATGTGTGCTTCTCTGAGGAGAATCTACCTCTACCTTTAATAAAGTTATTTGTGCTATGTTAATTATCATATAATTGCATCATTAACTTCCTGTGATGTAGATCTTAACTATAATGCAAACACACACACACACACACACACACACACACACACACACACACAGAGTAACTCTCATACATTCCCTTCTCAGACACATATTTCTTCTGATATAACTTGACATTCATTTATTTAACGTTATTTCTGAAAATGAGCCCTTATAATACACACTGAGTTTTCACTGGAAGAAGATCAACAATGGATGTGATATCATAATTGTACTGCTTTTAATCATGCTATTGGAATGCTTATTTTCATTTTTTCCCAGGGATGTAATTTCATGTGACTGTTATTTTGAAATAGTTAGATGAAATAACTTAACAGACCAACTAAAAACCATCCTACACAAGAAAGGACCTGGCCCATCCCCTGAGGTATATATTCCTGTAGCTGATTGAGGTTATACCAAAAGGAAGGCATTTGAATTAAAAAAAATACATATTTTCCTATTCTAAAATGACAGTACTTTGGAATAAGGTAGGATATAACTTCTAATCAGTTTGCATGCTGTGAAATTTAACTAACTATGCCAGGCTCAATCCAGTACCCATGCATCTGAAAGTTAGCAAATCAGTGAGAGCCTCAACCTTTAAATATCAGTCAACCAATGCAAGTACATCTCTACAAAACAACTATTTAGAAATAGAGTGACCATGCTCTCTGATACTGAGCCATGCAGAGCTTTAATGCAGAGACAAGACTGGTCCAGTTTAAGGGTACCAATGCCTATGTACTATGGCTTCTACCAACATTTAACATTACTATGTCACAATTGTACATGAAATTAGAATAGAATTGTTTAGGGATAATTTGCTTTAAAAATCATCCTTCTCCTTTGAATTCAATTAGTTTACACTAGCTATTAATTCAGTTACTATTATTTAAAAGTTCACTAGCCTTTTAACCACCCATCTTGCTTATTTTGAGCTATGTTTTGCAAATCTCTATGCTAATACACATACTCAGATGTGAGATCATTACACTCCACTTTTCAATTCTTATGTGAGTTGGTACTTTTTATTTGTATACACATGAATACAACATGAATCTTGCCAATATATAAAGGTATATTTCATTTTTTCAGTTTTTTAAAATTTAAATTAGAAACAAGCTTGTTTTACATGTTAACCCCAGTTCCCTCTCCTCCTCCCCTGTCCCCCACCAACCCCAGATGCCACAATAAAAACTGGTAGATAAGATCCAAGCAATGTTAATTCAAAGCTAGAAAACATAAGTAATTCTGTGGAGGTATTGACTGTTCTGCTTGTACCCCACATACCACTGCTGAAATGGTAGCATTGACATTGGATCAATTGTTTTGACAGTCTTTCTCAGTCACACCAGCTCCCAAATAACCACATGGAGACTTATTATTAATTATGAAAACTTGGCCAATAAGCTTAGGCTTGTTTCTAACTAGTTCTTATAACTTAAATTAAACCATTTCTATTAATTTATGTGTTGCCATGTGGCTCATGGCTTGTTATCTCATCTCCTACATTTCATGCTTCCCACACATTTCCTCATGACTCTACCCTTCTTCTTCCCAAAGTCCTCTGTACCTGGAAATCCTGCTTAGCTGTTGGCCATTCAGCTTTTTATTAAACCAGTCAGAATGACATATCTTCACAGTGTGCAAAAAAGATTATCACACAACACAATTCTAATGAAATTATTATTTCAGAATTTATGTTGTTCAAATCCACAATGTAGAAGATTTTTTGTGATATTTGTTAAAATTCAGTACTTAATTTCATGACATTGACAAACCTAGATTTGTTTAACAAATATCTTTTAAGAGAATCGGAATTTATTCGAAGTATGAAAGTAGATACCTTGAATTCTATTTCAAAATACTTTCAACAAACTCATATATCTTCAAAAATGGTATTTTTGTTTAAAATATGCTGTATATGCTAAGGAGTGAAATATTACAAATTTACTAAGTGCTGGTATTAATTAAAATGGACAGTATTGTTTACAAATGGGAGGCTATTCCAACTTAAACCTGGCTTTTGTCATCATTATCTCTCAGTATTGACTTCTCCTATTAGAGACTTTACATGTCTGTCCCCATATAACCACCAATGTGAGACCATAGAGAATCATCACATGCAGTATCAAATTAAAATTCATAACAATGTTTTTTTTTTGTGTGTGTGTGTGTGTGTCTGACACACACAGCTGTCATCAGGCTGCATTTTTAAAACACAAAGTTGGATACAATGTAACAGGGAAATGTTTGAAAAGCAAGTCCTACCACAGAGATGACCTGACATTCTTTCCCAACTAAAACTGAAGGGACATCTGTCATCCTCAGGCTTGCTAACTTATATTAATGGGTGATCTGTCTGCTGCTCAAGAGCACTGATAATCATGTCTTCTCACTAATGAGTGTTCAATGGATAAAATAGGCAAGGAAGGTGACTGTACAATGTGAGTGTAATCAGAGTATAATGCACAGAAAGGTTGAGGCAATACTGAAAAATCTGAGATTGTTAAGAACAGCCAACTAACTGGAAAAAAACAGAATTACAAAAAATTAGGCATTTGTAACTTGTTATTAGATATAAATTAGAAACAAATCTAGTGTAGCCAGGCTGGGATTCTGTACTTCATCTGTTGAGCCTGGTTGCATTATTTGAGGAGCATAACCAGCCAGAAGACATTTTAATTGGTTTCTTGGATTGAATTCTCATTGACTGAGTATCGAATGTTCCAAGCCCCATGACCATGTAAGAGAAGGGTTTTGGTTTACAACTAAGGAATATTACAGGAGTTAATAATCCCAAGGGCAAGTAAGTAAGTAAGTAAGTAAGTAAGTAAGTAAGTAAGTAAGTAATACCAAGGACTGTTTATTTTTCTAACTAGGTTTTCAATGTGGTAGACTGATTTTTGTTTAGTGATCTTGTTTTCTTGGGATTTTTTCCCTTTAATTGCAGGCTATCCCTTATGAATATTTGACACTGCATTAGTATGCAGAGAGGGGGCGGTGTTCAGAATGTCAGTATTTCCATTTATCAAGTTCAAATGCTTTTGCATAAGAGAACTGATGATAAGTAAAGCTGGAAGTTTTAGGGAGTTACATGTGATCTTTTCTTGTATTGTCTTATTTAATTCTCTCTCTCTCTCTCTCTCTCTCTCTCTCTCTCTCGTGTGTGTGTGTGTGTGTGTGTGTGTGTGTGTGTGTGTGTGTGTGTGTGTGTGTGTGATGAGAATTTTGTTGCTAGAGTGGTGCAGTGAAATTTTGTGGAGAACATATTTCATATTCCTATGACTCAGTACTGCTTTTCCAGGCATATTTGCTGTAATTTATTCAAACTTTAGAGGTTTTTAGATTTAGGGAGGAGTCACTCTAAACTGGACCAATGACAATGTCAGCTTAGTTTTAAAGTTTGGCTTATGGCAACTATACTCAAACATGGCATAATATCCTTTTGAAGCACTTAGGAGAGTTTTTATAAAGATGAAGCAAACATGTTCTTTAAGTGTTATGAAAAAAGAGTTGTGTTTCATCCAAGTACTGTTTGCTACTTACCTGGCTTCCCAGGCAGAGCCATGGGACTTTTATCATGTCATTCATTTTTGCCTCCAATTGTTCTTAAATGTGTTGCTGTTTATTAATTTTAGATGTTTATTTTACTTCTTACTATAGCTGATGAAAATTTGGGTTCTACAACTTTCTAGTTTTATAAAATCACCCCTTTAAAAAACAATACCATGAGTTTAAGTGTTTAGCAGATGTACTATTATGAGGCAACTCATTTTGTTCACTCATACTAAATAATATTTTCCTGTTTTCACAACCAACAATTTTTATTCTTTCCAAATATAATTGCCAATGTAGTAGAAACATACTGCCTTATCTGTGCTTTGTTTTGATACACATATAGAAAATTTTGCTAATCTGGTTAGACAGGAAGCAGGTGGTGCTAGTCTACTTTAGACCGTATAAATGACTATGGAGTATTTTCAAATATGATTGTGCCAGGATTTAAGGTTAATGGTGGCATTGCACAGGCTGCCATCCTAGGCATATTGTTCCAGGTCAGAATGATACTGAAAAGATTATTCATCAGCACATAACATCTGGCTGCTCAGAATGCTTCATATTTAGCGCTAGAAATACCCAGAACAGCTTTATTAGGAGTGATTGCACTCATTTCACCAATGAGGAACTGTAGTTATGCATAGTACGTAGCTTTTGGTGTTTCTACCATAGTCATAGCAACCCTCTAACTTCCAGATTTAATTTCCTTTGGTACTTTCTTGACTCTCAACTCTTTTGCAAAAAAAAAAGGAACAGATTCATCTGGAGTGAGAGAGAAGGAAGAAACAGAGGAAATGGGGTAGAGAGAAAGAAAGGGAGGCAGGAGGAAGAAAGGGAAAGAAGAGAGAGTGGCAGGGAAAATAACATGTGAGTCAAGGACTGCAACCTCTCTCCTTCTGATTCCAAAGCTGCAGTTAGACCACCATTAAACGTTTATATTTCAAGTTGTTATAACTGCAAGTACCAGGACTCACAAGTTTGAATTTTTGTTAAATGAGAAACTATCTTGATACTATCATAAATGTGAGATTCCTAAGAACCATTTCAAACCTCAGGAGACTACAAATCAGTGTAGATGCTCTATTTAAGTATCATTAACAGGATAGAGCTGGAATTTGGTAGTATGGCATGTCATTGGGGTTTCAGACTTAACTACCAGCAGCAAAAACATTAAAACAAATAAGCAATTTGCATAGTTTCTATTAATGAACTCTGAACTTCTAAAGTGAAGAAAAATTAGGCAATAGAAATGGGGAGTTCATTCAGTGGTTAAAATGCTTCCAAAACAAACATCAGGTCCAGTGCTCAGACTCTGACAACCCATTTTAAAAAGCCAAACATTATGGGAGTGGACTTTAATATAACCATTCAGGAAGCAAAGGCAAGGGAGCCCCCAGGCAAACTGGGTATCTAGAACAGCTGGAATTTTTAAGCTCTGGGTTCAATGTGAGAGCCTACTTAAATAAATACAATGGAGAATGAGAAAGGTAATGCCCAACATCTACTTTGGAACCTCACAATCACATGTAAATGTGCAAACACATGTGCCCTCACACATGAACATATATACAAGCAGTTTTTCTTTTCCTTATGTATACTTAGTCTTTATATTTGATATGATTTTGTAAAGTATGCAACTTAGATATTTTCTCCAAATTATCATTAAGCATTATTCCTTGCCTTTAGTCCTTGGAGTTGGCTTCGGAACTTACATTTGTCAATCCTTCATTAAGTCAATCTGCTATTATTATACAATATAACACACCCCTATCAGGTAACAGTTCCTTTTGCTTTTCATTTTTGTCTTAATCTAGCCTTCTTCTGGTACTGGAATTTCAAAGTAATGACTATGGGTTCTCAGGTATTTGTTTGCAAAATACAGAAGAACAATGTGCATTATTTCACAGTTGTTTAATTAAGCATCCAAGGCTGAAGATAATGAGTTCCCTAAATGGCTTCAGAGAAGCAAGCACAATATTAAAATCATAGTGTGGAAGAAATAGAGATTATATAGTCTTCCTGAGTTCTATGGCAACTATTCTAGAAAAATAGTTTTATACAATCTCACCAAAAATGTTCAAGAGAAAGATTCCCAGTTAAAAATCTGTATGAAAGCATAATCCCCCAAATGATTCTATTACTGATTTTTCATGTGTGAAATGATACTGGAGATGTGGTTTATAAATTTAAAATGACATTTGAACCAGTTATTTTCTTTAAAATATAGTTTCATTTGAAGAAGCCCTATTAAGCAATTTTCTGAGTAAATTCACAGACTCGCTACCAGAGAACTCCCTTAACCCCATCTTGATCAGTGTGTATAGTCCCAAGCTTACATCCCTGATACTCTGCCGTACATCAATTGCTTCAGTGTTACCTGTGCTTGATATTATGGGAGTTTGGCTTCATATTCACTTCTTAATACTAGTGAGAAAAGGCCTCTTTCAAAGATGCTGAAAAATGGTCAATAACCATGGATGGCATTTACTATTAAAACAATGGACCAGTTTTGAAGAAGAAGTACCAAATTTCATTCTTCATCTTTGTTCTGTAGTGGACATTGAACTCATTCATCCCTTTCAGTTCAGTGCTCACAAACCATCTCTAATATCCACACGGCACTGTTGTCTGATAGCTTTGCCAAACAAATTGCTTTACCAAGATTATATTTCCCAATCCCAAAGTAGTATTTCTGCCATAAAGATGACCTGGTGGAACCAGTAAATACTCTTAATTTTCATAGCATAATTAATTCCTCAGGTTAAAAAAATCATGTTTTGTCTAGACTGTTTGTTTACATAGTCTTATTCTTGAAAATACATATTGCCCATGCTATAATACAGATGTTTTTCATTAGTTATTTGAGGAGATTAAATTGAATAAGACTATACTCTCCTTGGGAAGAACCATGTTTAAGGTAAAATGTAGACATGTTATGTACTTTGTTATCATATATACATTTATGAATTAAATTGCAAAGGCCCAGACATAAGCATAAATTATAAAAGAAGTATCACAGTGTGGGAGGGGATCAATGAGCTCAATAGTGGTGCAAATATTATGAGAATAACCAACTATTTTTAAATTGGACTTAGGGCCCAAGAGAAGGAACTCATGCCTGACATTGCTCTATTGGTCAAGAAGCTTAGAATAGATAGGTCATAAACTTGAAGAAAATCTACTACTAATATCCTGTTAGAAAAACACAGAAATAAAATGACTACTAATGATATATTGCTATACCTATATATCAGTGCATCACTTAGTCCTCATCAAATAATCTCTGGCAGTGACAGGATTTAGGAGACTCCCAACTGAACAACATGCAGAGATTGAGAGACTTTTTTATCACTCAGCTTTAAGGGAGTGATACAAACTCGTTACCCTCAAGATTCAGGAATCTATGTGCAAGAAGAGAAAGAAATATTGTAGAAACCTGAGTAGTGGATGACTCCAAGGAAACAGAAGCTTCCAGATACAAGACTGGTATACAAGACTCGAGAGGAAAGGAAAAAATGATTTTCTCCAAGTGAATGGGGTATCTCTGTTGATAACCACACTCCATGGCAGGCCTTATGGCCAGCAGTAGTTGGCCAACACAAAACGGACTCCAGACTCCATATTTTTGTTTGTTTGCTTGCTTGATTTATAGGCTTTTTGTTTCATTTTATGGGGTGTGTGTGTGTGTGTGTGTGTGTGTGTGTGTGTGTGTGAGAGAGAGAGAGAGAGAGAGAGAGAGAGAGACAGAGACAGAGACAGAGACACAGAGAGAGACAGAGAGAGACAGAGAGAGAATAAAAGTTGGGTGGAGAGAGAGAGGAGGAGAATCTGGGAGGAGTATGGGGAAGGAGAAACCATTACCAAAATATATTGCATGAACAGAATTTAAATAAAATTAAAAAATAAGAGATTAAAATTTTCTTAGAGCATTTTAAATATAACTATAAGGTGTTTACTTATAAACTTATAGATGACAAAGAAGGAGAAAATGCAATGAAGCTTTTCATTGTGAAAGCATACACTTCACAATGAAATGATACTGTAGCCTTGTTGTTTTGACTTTTAAGACCCCCTATGGAAGGCCTCACCCTCCCTGGGGAGCAGAAAGGGTATGGGATAGGTAGGGTGTTAGTTGCCGGGGAGGCAGATGAGGAGAGGTGGGAGAGGGACCTGGGATTGACATGTAAAATAATTTTCTTTTTAATAATAAAAAAGAATATATAAAAAAGAAAAAAGAAATTTGACATTTTTCATACCTAGTTAATGCAACCAATAAATATTTCAAAATACTGGTTTAGAGTCTATGCACAGAAGACAGAAATTGTTTAAGTATCTTCTTTAGTTCAGAGTACCAGTCAGCACAGTGACTGGATCAACTTTTAAACTCTTAATTATATGTGAGTCCAAGCTGAAACATGCTCCACTTTTTAGATAAGTTTGTATCTAATAAAACTTCACTGTCTTCTTTGGCAAATTCTTGGCCAGAGGATGATTCTTTTGTTCTGTTTTGTTTTATTTTATTTTGTTTTGTTTTGTTTTTCAGACAGGATTTCTCTGGGTATCATTGGCTCTCCTGAACTTACTTTGTAGACCAGGCTGACCTGGAATTCACAGAGATTGGCTTGCCTCTGCCTTGAGTTCTGGGATTAAAGTCTTGTGCTGTCACTGCCTGGCTGGGGGTGGGTGGGTGGTTTTTAAGACTACAAATATTAACACTTTTTCTCCTAGTGATATTATAAGAAATGCCTAATGTTTATATAATGTGATTTATAATAGGAATGTGTGCCATCTAACACCATCATTTCTAATTGTTATATAGACTGCTTTATCTTCTCATTGTAGGCTTCCATAGTAAATTATGATTAAGATAAACTAATTATATTTTTGTACTATATATAAGATACAGGCTGTAAAACCACTTCAAAACTTGTTCTCATATATGCACAGTGTAAATATTCTTGTTATAAAACATTAATATTTAACATTTAACTTTGTATTTGGGGCATAGATGTTTAGAATAGGGACTTCATCCTGGTGGATTTTTCCTGTGATGAATATGAAATGGCCATCCTCATGTCTTTTGATTGATTTTATTTTGTAGTCTAATTTTTAGATATTGGGATAGCTACACCAGCTTTTTTCTTGGGTCCCTTTGTATGTTAAATCTTATCCAAATCCTTTAACCTGAGGGAATATCTGTCTTTTAATTTGAAGTGTGTTTCTTGTATGTAGCATAAGGATGGATTCTGTCTTCGTATCCATTCTGTCAGCCTGTGTTGTTTTATCTCTGAAAGATTATTGCATATATATACATATATATTTATATCACAGTTCTCCTTTTTGTAGTGTTGAAACATACTATATATATACTACTTAGCATTGTTACAAAATGTAAAATGTGTATCAGTATTTATTAGATAATTAGGTGCTTTGTGTTTGAAATATTTTATATTTTGAAAAAAATGATTAACTGTGTATTAAGTAGATAGACATTTGGATATATTTTAGTAAACTTGGAAAAAAAAAAAGCTTGATGAGAACCAGTATATAGAAACGACTTCTGCCATTTGTAAGTAAAGAGAAAGAGTTGAGCATTTGTTCTGATATGAGCACAGTAGACAAGTGTTTGTGGAGGAGACGTTTCTTCTTACAGAATTCCATCCAATAGAAGATAAACCAGAATTGGAATGTTGCTGCTGTGTTAGCTCCCCGTCACTATAGAAAGCTGTTTAGCATGCTGTCATTCAGTCCTCTTTTTGTGGGCCTGTTGCAAGGTACCATAGTATGGTGAAGATGAGAGAACAAGCAACCTGCTCACCTCATGGTGTCCAGGAAGCTACAGAGAGACAGGGAATGTTCCCTCAACATTTACATGTGGCACAGGAATTCAAAATTGTTTAAATAAAATTTGACATTAGAATTTTATGCATATAACAATAGCAAAAAACTCAGTGTGCTCACTGAATTTTGTATTTCTAACAAAAGATACCAAATTTAAGTATTTAAAGTAAATATATTTATTTTATTGGTGTCAAAAATAAAGAAATGACTTTCACCACTTTAGGCTTTGGAGGTGGGGCCTGAACCCAGATTTTGCACTTGCTAGGCAAGGTTCTACCCCTTCCCTAAGTCCCTAACCTATCCCACTCTTAAATAGAGAAGTATCCAGCATGTTTTCAAGAGCAAATAAGATTGGAATATTAGAGAAATCCTATCATCTAGAGAATTTTATTTTCTATAAAGAGATTTTAATAATGTGCTCTTTTTCCATCTAACAGGCCATGATTCAGAAGAGCTTGACATTTTAAATCTGATATCCATTTCCAAAATTTCTTTAATTAAAATAATACTGAACTGGACTAATAAAGTAAGACCAAGCAATTTAAAGAAAGGCTTCTATGTTATGTGAAGATAATTTTAATAAGTAAAAAAAGGAATTTAGCTTCAAGATTATTGTTAGGGCAACAAGGTAAGCCATATATATGATATGATTGTTATTACCAGATGAAATAAACCATAAAAATGTATAAATAGAACAAATTATGAATTAAATTAATAAATGAATGTGAAAATATCAAATTACTGAAACATGAATGATGTAAAAACAAAGTATCATTGGATTATTCTATTTCAAGGAACAACTACAGTTCCAGTACATCTGCTATTAAAATATATCATTGAATGAGAATGCATTGAGATTCTATTTTCCAAGGGAAATATGGAATAAATAATCAGTTAAATGTCAAAAGATGATAATTTGTGCAAGATCAAGCCAGGTAAAAGGCCAGCATGGATGGAGGTGGAGCCTTGGGAACTGAGGAGACAATGGCAGTTGATAGCTCCTGGGAGTCACTCTTCCTCAGAGGCCTGACTATTGGTACATAGTGGCTGGTCCCACAGACATGTGAATATTGGCAGCAGTGATGGGAAGACTGAGTAGTGGATATAACCCAGATGTATTATTTCTATTTATGCACATTTTCAAATAATAATTTTATATATAAACATACACATATATATTCCAGTTAAGGAGTTTTCCCCAAAACTTACCATGACAGCATAATAGCTTACAGGGAGTTGTGCATGTTTTTGTTTCCACAAATGAGAACAGTGACAGCAAGGAATGAACTTACTTTGAATACATTATTTTGACATGACAGTGTTGCAATCCAGATAATTTTATAGGTAGAAAAGAAGACTCATCTGGTTAAGGGACTTGCAGTGAAGCCTTATGATCTGAGTTTGAGATTTTGGAAGGAGAGAATCAACAGATTCCACAAGTTGTCTTGTGATCACAGTACATTCTACATCACATGCTTTACACACACATACACATACACATACACATACACACACACACAGAGCACAGAGAGAGAGAGAGACAGAGACAGAGAGAGACAGAGAGAGAGACAGAGAGAGAGAGAGAGAGAGAGAGAGAGAGAGAGAGAGAGAGAGAGAGATCCCTGTTGGGAGCCATACAGCTTGGCATGAACCTTAGGGCAAAACTTGGCAAGCCACAGGGTTATAGAACGGTCTTTTGATTATAAATGGCTTCTAGAAGCATGAGCACCCAGAAGGAACAACATAACTCAGAAGTCAATCCTTTGTTCCAACCACAGGCCCACTTACCTAAGCAACCCTTCCTTGTCCCACCACTTACTTAAGTAACCCTCCTTCTCCACACCACCCATGAACTTTTTACCCTGCCAATATCCTCCTCCTATAGTTTTCTAACATCCCGCTTGAAATAACATCTGGCTCTTGGCCTCTTCTCCCCCTCTCCTTTACCCCATCCTACTAACTATATAAGCTAGCCTGGAAAATATAAATTTTGTCACTTGATCAGAATCCTGTCTTGTGGTTATTCTCTTGTGTCTCTTGTCCCCATTCCTCTCCCTGGACTTCTTGCTCTAGGTTGCTGTCCCGCGGGTTGGGACAACTACAGATCCCCCCACATAAATAAATACAATGAAAATTTAGAAGATAAGTTTATAATTTTCATTGATTCACCAATATGCTTTTATTGGTGAATTTGCATTTATTAAAAATGAACCAGTGCAGCCCGGCGGTGGTGGCACACGCCTTTAATCCCAGCACTCAGGAGGCAGAGGTAGGCGATCTCTGTGAGTTCGAGACTAGCCTGGTCTACAAGAGCTAGTTCCAGGACAGCCTCCAAAGCCACAGAGAAACCCTGTCTCGAAAAACCAAAAAAAAAAAAAAAAAAAAAAAAAAGAACCAGTGCAAGGCAGTGGTTGTGAGTGACTTTAATTCTAGCACTCAGAAGGCAGATTTCTGTAATTTCAAGGCCAGTCTGGTCTAGACAGCAAGTTCCAGGACAGCTCAGGGTACACAGAGAAACCCTGTCCCTGCAAAACAAAACAGCAAAAACAAAAAAAACAAACCCCAAACAAACAAAAGCAACCAACCAAACAAATAAAAACAAAACAGAACAAAAAAAGCACCACTGCTTTCCTAAATACTAAACAAAGCAGTGTATTTCTGACATAAAATATGTTATAAGACTTTCATAGTAAGAATAGTATGGTACTATTTCTTCAGTCACAATCCCTGTCACAAAATAGATTGATGTAAATACTGATTCCTGAACAATAAAATGGAACTCAGTTAAGGAGTATGCAGTAGAACAGAGGGGGCAACATAGGAGAACCTATCTCGCATGGCTATCTGGGGAGCATACTTAATAACATAAAAACACACTATAATCAGCACATAACTCTGCATAAATATGTAGTCTTATGTGGCTAGGGGCATTAGCTCTAGCTGTTCAATTAACTAATTTAAAGATTCCCTCCAAAGTCTTGTTTACATCACTAATTTGTGCTCTTTTTATAAAAAGGAAAGGTTTTACATCTAATGATATGGTACATGGACCTGTATCCCACATACCAGATCATAAATCTATTGCTGGTCATGAAGGAAAGGCTAATTTAAATGACTAATTAGAAAAGTCAAGTAAGTTTGACAATCACGAAAAGTCAATGTCAGAGTAAAGCATGTTTGTCTTCTACAAACATATCCTTTGGAGTTTGCTGAGGTTTGTGTACTCCCTGTAACATACCCAGAAGATAATTTTGTAGGGCATTTTAATTAAATGGGCCCCAAAGTTCCCAGAATCACACATATTTTCCTATTGCTTTAAACCACATACATGGTAGTGGCGCTCAGAGTACTCTTTGGGTGAGTAGCCCACATATCCCATAGCCTCTGATTTCGTGAAAGCCCAAGAAGGAAAGAGATACTTCCAAGTATGTAGTGCTTAATCAAAACATTCAGATATGAACATGTTCATGGAAGATACTTCCATGGTTTCTCAACCTAGAAAGTACAGGTGTGCCCCAACCCTGATATCCCCCAAACTCTGACCAAATAGGATCGATTCCATAGTCTTTTGTGGAAACCTGTGTTCATTTACACTAATGGCTTGATGATGGAGGGATGGGGGAGAAGAGGGTGTCAGGGTGAATAGGCCTTGATGTACTAGCTCTCTAATCAGTGTCGCTCAATCCAATCTTGTGGCACAATTAGCATCTTATTATGGTGTTTGCTTTCTTGTCTTTTTATACTGTATAATTTGGCACTTTATTATACCATTTCATGCTCTTTAGTTGCTTCAGGGAGCACTCATTCATTTCAAAGTCAGTTATCAGAAACAGCTATGAAAGCAAACTCCAACTGAGAAAAAGGAAGGACCCACAAAAAGAAAATCTCCAAGTTCTGGCTCATAGCGACACAGTCTATCTTTGTACACAAACCTACAAGGTTTGCTTGGATGTATATGACAAAATAAAAGACCCTAGGAGGTATTATTCAGGCTAACAGAAAAAAAAAGTCATATTGAAAATATCCAAGATCACAGTTGGCAGCATAATAAAAGAAAAATGAACTACAAAACTATAGAAGACAGGTAGAAGAAAGTCAAAGGTCTAAAATTTTCTTAGGTCACATTCTTAGGAAACAGATCGTAAAACAGGGATTCATGAGTAGGTCACTTATGGGGAAATTGTTCATCAAAGAAATGAGTGTAGGGATGGAGAAGTTAAACAATGCAGTCAAAAATCAAAGGTGTGATTTCCAGGGAATCCTGACTTCTTTACCCTGCACATGAATAGAATTGTTGCACACCCAGAGAGTCTCTTATGTCAAGGCAAAGAGATTGGCTGCTTCTGTGTTCATTTAGCATCTGTTATTCATTGGCTTAAGGCATCAAGGAGATTGATAAATATGTGATAGAATAGGAATCTCTCAAACAGAAAATGTAAATAAACAGCAAACCATAAAGGGATTTAAGTAGCAACACATTTAATTATCAATGACTAGGGCACTGAAGGGGTAATGAGACATGCAAAATCCATTATAATTTCAGACACAATAAAATATATTTTCCTTAAAAGTTTGAGTTTATGAAGAAAACCATCAATTTAAGCCAACAGTCATTCTTTTCTAATAATTTGACCAAGTATAAATTAAACTGAATGATTATTCTTTTAAATGCCTATTTAAAATATGCTGGTAGTAGTTACAGGTTATATTCTTCAGAGAAGAGTAAGGAAATATTATATATATTTCAGTGTGTTTATCTTGTTCTAAAGGTCTATGTAAGGGAAAGGCTTCCTTTTCCAAGATATTTGGTAATATTTCTAGACAGCTCTGTATTTCTATTTCTAAAGCCACTGAAGTATCTGCACACAGACAGCTGGAATAACAATTTTAAAACAAGCCTTAATCCCTAGTGACTGTACATCTGTGTCACAAAACAATCACACAATCTGGCATGATTAAAAGGTTTGCTGATCAGAGCTCTACAGCTGAGAGCCAAACACAGCAGTGTATGATGTAGTTTTCTGCTTCATAAATGCAAATAAGAAGTGGCTCATGGACCAGTTATTTCTATATAATTTACATATAGTGCAATTTTAGATAAAGAATATATCCTCTAGTAAATAAATCCTTGAAAACAAAGCCAAACAATGGAATTTTTCTGGCTTCAAGCAGTAAGCCAAACTCCCAAAATTTCCAAATATGCATTTGCAATGAAATACTGGGTAAAATGATTCCAATAAGCCACAAAATATTTTAAATACTAAAATACCCTGGCGCTACTTCATAGTGAAAATATTCCTTAAATAATGGAAGTTACAATTGTGTTTCAGATAATACTTGCATAATAATGTAAAATATTTGTCTTTTTGGAGATATTCTAGAAATAATCACCATCTCTCTAGCATAGAACACGTACTTCCTGGCATACTTTAGGTGTACAAGAATCATCATTAGCCAAATGAATGAATAAATAGGTTGAGGCAATCAAGAAACAGGTAAACACAAAATAATTAAAACAATTTATAGAGATTTTGACCCATCTGAAAATACCAAGAGTTGACCACATTACTATAAGCAAGCTCTTATAATAATACTTACTTACTTTTAGTATATCAAAGAAGAAATATACCTTGGCTCACCATGTTTTCAGAGATACCATTTATGTTGTTATATATGAATGCTCCTAATTAAAGTTGCTTCTTTTTGTAATACATGGTTTGCTGGTTTGAATGAAAATAGCTCCAATAGGCTCATACATTTGAATACTCGTTTACACGGGGCAGCACCACTTGAAAGGATGATGAAGTGTAGACTTGCTGAAGGAATCATGCCACTGGGGGGTGGGCTTTAAGGTTTCAAAAGCCTATTCTAAGCCCAGAGTCTCTCCCTGCTGCCTTCAGGTCTGCATGTAGAATTCTTAGCTACTTTTCCAGCACCATGTCTGCCTGTGTGCCACCATGCTTCTTGCCATACAGCTAATGGAGTAAACCTCTGAAACTGGAAGCAAGCCCCAATTAAATGCTGTTACAACAGTTGCCATGGTCACAATGCCTCTTCACAGCAATAGAATATGGACTAAGACAGGTGATGATTAATATATGAACTCACAACTGATCAACATGTAGAGATTAAAAGACACCGAGTTCAGCTCGTGCAAGCAACTGTGCTGTTATTGTCCAGCAAATACCGTTTTTCTAGAAACAGAAACAACAAACAAACAAAAACCATACTGCAGTATGCTTAGCTCTGAATCTGACATCCATATCACACCGCTTCCCCATTGGCTCAGGAAAAATTACAGAAGGTAAGCTGAAAGATCATAAAAGCCAAAGGTAGTAGATTTTTGAAGCAAAATATTAGTTGCTAGACAGGAAAGCGTCATTGCCTACCAGAACCCACAGTGGCTCTCAGTACATGCACAGCACCTTCACCAGATAATCCATCCCATCCCAAGATGGATGGATGTTTAGGGGGACAGTTCTATCCCTTGCTGAGAAGTTATTGACAGTTGATGACTGGTCAGGGATGGGTAGTCAGTGTTCCTGATGAATGATATCTGAGAGGATACCCATGCTCCAAAAATGGGTCTCAATCCCATGCATATATTAGCATTACTAATTGAACTCAGTGTGGTTAGATAGATGAGCCCATGAAGTTGAGAGGAAAAAGTGGTGGAGGGATAGGGGAGGGATTAGAGGGGAGGGGATGGGGTTTGCTTTAAACAAAAACCACTGCACACAAGTACAAAACTCTCAAATAATAAAAACTTTAAAAATGATCATAAATACTGCATTCTCATTTTTAAAACATTTTATATTACCTTGTCTCTTATATGTATATAGGTGTCAGTATGTGGTTCATGCACAAGAAACCAGGACAGAGTGTCAGATCCCCAAGAGCTTGAATATAGATGTTTGCAATCTTTCCGAAGTGGGTGCTGAGAACTGAACTCTGGCCCTTTGCAAGAGCAGTATTTACTTTAAACCATTTAGCCATCTCTTCAGACAAAATGTTGCGTTCTTTTCCAGAACTCCAGGGTGAACGGAAGAACAAAATACATGGCAATGGAATGAAGGAGATGACTCAATGGGTGAAGGTGGTTGCTGGGCAAGCCAGAAACCTTAGCTCAATCCCTAGAATCCATATGGTAGAAAGAGAGAACTGAATCAAGGTTGTCCTCTGACCTCCCCTGCTCCATACACATGATATAATGTATGATAGAAATAGGTTGTAGGAACCTGGATTGCAGGGTTGCATCAGCACTCTGCTTGCCAGATGTTGATAAGCCACTGGTTTGAGATCATGCTTACTTGATTCTGCTCAATATTGTTTGGGTTTATTCTTTGGCATACTTCCTGATTTCTCTATATCAACTAAATGTGTCCCCATAAAGCAGATGCAAGATCTTGTTGTCTCTGTTTTCACTGACATACCAAATGTAGATACTGACTCTTTGATAAAATGTACCCATACATGATAGTGCTGTGGCTTTGGATAACTATTTTTTTTATCTCTTTACTTCATTGAATTTTAAATCTTTTCTTTGATTTGAACTTAAATCTTGTCAAGATTTCTATCCCAGAATGAAACATTTTATAATGTCATTCCTTATATACACACGACTGAATTCAGGTGGAAGGGTCAGTTACAAAGGAAAACAACAACTAAACAAGTTCACTGTGGTTAGTAAAATTGAAAAGTGCAAAATCTACATATTGGTACAGTGTTAAGCATCTAAGCAACAAAATGCCTAAAGATAAGGCCTTATTCACTGTGAGTTCTGTCTTTGCTTTTAGTTGAGACCATTTTCATGTTGATTACCTATCAGGGAGAGGGACTCCAGAGGAAGGTCAAAATTATATTTTATTTTAAATTAAGATGAGAAACAATGACATTTTTCCATTCTCAATCTTGTGTTTTCACTAGATAATTGTAAAGGACACTAACATTTGACTTATTTTCAAAGGACTGAAAGGGTAGCAGGCATTTATGTAATATTGGTAGCACTTAGAAAATAATTTTATTTGAAAAGTATTATTATTGAAACTTTCCATTTTTTGCTCTAATATTAATGTGCATTAAGTATCCATAGTCTAATGTCTCTTTGAAACAAAACATTCCTAACATCCTTGAGTACATCTACTTGAGTGCATAACAGTAATATTCACAATAAAATTTACTTTGACTCAAATAAAAGATGCAGAGAGATGTAATGTCAGAGGCTGAGGAGAGCTATTGGTTATCATGATGGGAGAACTTTATACACATTTCCAACACTGTGCTAAGAATCTTTAGGGCAAATAAATAGTTATTATTTTTATTTGTACTTTATATATCACATAACTTAGATGTTGTCATGTAAATAAGAAGTGGATTTAAGGACTCATTCAAAGGAGTGTCTGAATGGAAAGTTACATTTTTTAGCCTTTGTCATAGTTTCTTTCCAGGTGTTATGATAAAATACTCTGACAAAAATCAACTTGAGGAAGTGTGGCAGTTTGAATAAGAATGTCCCCCATAGACTCAGAGCTTTGAATGCTTGGTCACTATGGAGTGGCACTATTAAAATATGTGGCCTTGTTGAAGGAAGTCTGCCACTGGGGGTGGGCTTTGAGGTTTCAAAAGCCCAGGCCAGGCCTAGTGTCTGTCTTTACACTCCTCTAGATCCAGATCTTGATGTAGAACTCTTAGGTATCTTTCCATCACCATGTCTTTCTGCATACAGCCATGCTTGTCCCCATGATGATAATGGACTAAACCTCTGAACTGCAGGCCAGCCCCAATGAAATGTTTTCCTTTATGAGTTGCTATGGTCATGATGTTTCTTCACAGCAATAGAACACTGGCTATGACAGGAAGGAAAGGTTCATTTTGGCTCACAGTTCAGGTTATTGTGGTAGAGAAATCATAGTAGAAGTATGAGATAGCTGAAGACAATGAAGCCATAGTCAGGAAGCAGAGAACAATGCATGCTTATGTTCATCTTACTTTCTCTATTTTGTACAACCCAGGATCCCTGTGCATGGTATGATTTCATGAACACTGAGAGGGTTTTCTATCATCTCTTAACATAACAAAGATAATCCCTTAAAACTATGGCCAGAGCCAGGTCTTCCAGGTGATTCCAGTTCCTATCAGCTTGAGTACTGAAATGGGCCATAATCAGCCCTCTTAGGTTTATGATTTACTGACATGATTATTTAGCAACACAAAGTTCAAATTCAGATGAACTGTGATTGTAAACAGTTTGTACTCATCTGACAAAAAATTGCTTCATATTGTTTTCATTGGTTATATATTTGGTAATA
This sequence comes from Cricetulus griseus, assembly GCF_003668045.3. Taxonomy (NCBI): domain Eukaryota; kingdom Metazoa; phylum Chordata; class Mammalia; order Rodentia; family Cricetidae; genus Cricetulus; species Cricetulus griseus. The sequence continues at coordinate 105,828,352 of NC_048595.1, read as the reverse complement.
TTTAGTCTATTGTAGTTTGGATTAAACACAATGTTAAAATTAATTTACTTGTATAGTTTTTGTGTATTAATCATAGAAACTTTAAATTATATGCATGGTTTGGCTGCTTTTTTTTTCCAGACAGGGTTTCTCTGTGTAGCTTTGGAGCCTATCCTGGCATTCCCTCTGGAGACCAGGCTGGCCTCGAATTCACAGAGATCCTCCTGCCTCTGCCTCCTGAGTGCTGGGATTAAAGGTGTGTGCCACCAACGCCCGGCTTGGCTGCTGCTTTTTAACAATTTCAGGCTCAGATTCAGAGTGGCAGCCTTCTTTCCAGTGTGTCTGCTAATCATTTATTTTCTATTTACATGCAGACACTATTTCCTTTCTTTAAATATCTGTTTATAATAATACAGAGTATGGTAGATATAATCAGGATTCTGCACTTTCACATTACAATACCCAGGAATAGATGGGTTTCAATGTAGCAAAGTCTCAGCCTAACTCAGCCTCATTCTTCCTGAAAGCATGACTTCTCACTGTCTCAATGGAATCAGAAATTCCTCTTCTGAGACTCTTTGGGGACGGACAAAAGGCTTCTTTTAGCCAAATCTATCTGTTTTTGTAAATAGTGTTTCACTGAATAACAGCTATGGCCATCAATTTATATGGTGCCTGTGGGTACCCAGGCTATAATAACAGAGTTTAGGATAAGCTACAAAGTTCTATGGACCTCAAATCCTGAAGTATTTGCAGTCTCGTCCTTTAGGGAAATGTTGCAAGTCCTCAGGTGGTTTGGGTTACCCTTTGATTTTATCCTTCCCTGCTATATCTTGTAGCACAATAAACAATGAAATAAAATTATGTTTTCATCTGAAAAAAATAAGTTTCTTTTTATGATTTTTGAAGTCTACACTTTGGTTCACAGGTGTTTCACAGCTACTCCTTTGTTTTGTTTTTGTTTATAACAATAATATTAATAATTATTATGACATTGAGACAGGATCTCTGTGTATAGCCCTGGCTGCCCTGGAACCTGCTAGGTAGATTAGACTATCTTGGAACTCAATGAGATCTGCCTGCCTCTACCTTCCCAGTTCTGGGATTACAGGTATGTGTCACCACTGCCCCCCCTAAGCTGCCTCTCAGGTCTAGAAAAGGAATCAAGGAATCCCAGCAGGAATTACCCTCAAATAAGACATTGAGGTTTAGAGGATTTTCTGCTATGTCCTTTCCTCTGACAACCTGGAACACTGGCCTTACCGTGAAATGTCAGGGAGGTTCCCTGTGTCCAAGATTTCAATAGGTATGCTTCAGATAATCACAATAGTCACGATACTTGTAACCGATATGACACTGTAGAGAAAAATGAAGGATGCTTATCTCACAGAGACTGAGCACTCTATGAAAACCTTGTAATGGAGAAAAGAGTGAGAAAATCAAAGCAGGTACAATACCGTTATTTTAGAAGCATATCCATACAAAGCTATCTGGTATGTTTTATTTTACCCTGCACTAAGTATAGTTTAAAGAGGGAAATTCTCATTTTATTTGAGAGTATTTATTTGTCTTAGTATGAGAAACTGTCCACATATTCCCAGATAAGAAACATGAGGCATAATTATGGTCATGATTAAATCATGTATACCTTTACCAAAGCACATCATGAAAAGAAAAAGATATGTGTGTATTTTACTGATGCTTCTACAAATTCCCATGGTTAGCTTTCCACACCTCAGCGCTATAGAGACAAATACTACATATATCTTCAACTCTGCCATAAAGCCAGTAAGCCTAATGGGATTATAGATATCATCAGTTATATTTTATCAAGTTACATAATGCCTTATTGAGTTCTAAGAAGTATTCCTTGATTAAAACCAAAGTATGAATTGGAATATATCATATAAATATGTTTACAAAAGTTAGTGATTTGCCTCAAGAGAAATAGAATACATTGAGGGTAAATCAATTTGAAAAATGCAGTGAAGTTTTTCAACCATTCAAATAAGAATTTGGTAACATTTTGAATGATACATGTCTCATTAAATAAAAGTTTTGTTTTTGAATTCTAAGTTATATGTTGGTGATTGAAATTCTACACCAACAAATTCTAATTACCAAACAAAAGGACATGACAACCATGAAAAGAAACACTACTACAGTATAAATTACATATTTACTCTCACACAGTAAATAGAAAGTGACTTTATTACTCAACTCTCATCATTCAGACCAAAACCAATGAACCAACCAAGTAAACAATAACCCTCACCAAAACAAAACCCTAAGCAGAAAAATGCTGGTGTTCAATAATGTCATAAATCAAACAAACAGAACATATATTCACAGAACCTTTCACCCCAGCACAAAAGAACATGTCCATTCCCAGCAGCTCATGGAATTTTCTCCAAAATTGATCACATATTTGGGCACAAAACAAGTCTCAGCAGGTACAAGAAAACTGAAATTACAACGTCTGTCATATTTAACTAAAATGGATAAAAGCTGCATATCAGCAACAACAGAAAGTTTAAAAACTCATGGATCCTAAATATAAAATGGGACAAGACAGAAATAAAAAATTAAAACCTTTTTACAACTAAATGAAAATGAAAACAAAATATACTCAAAACTATGAGACACTTTGATGGCAATTGTAAGAAAAAGGTATATAGCATTAAATGCCTATATTAAAACATTGCGCACATCCCATATTAACATCTCCAAAAGTACACCTAAAAGATCTGAAACAAAAAGAAAAAAGAACACCCTAAAGGAGTGAAGAACAAGAAATAATCAAACTCATGGCTGAAATTAATAAAATAAAAAAGAAACTAGAAAAAAATCAATGAAATGTAAAGTTTATTCTTTGAGAAAAATCAATAAGATTGCCAAACCCTTAGCAAAACTAACTGAAAGACATATAGAAAAATAGAAATTAATAGAATTAGAGATGAAAGGTGGACATAATAAAAGACACTGAGGAAATCCAGAGAGTCATGAAGACATATGTGGTGATATATTAGTTACGATTTGTTAAAGCTTGCCTGAAGATTCGCAAAGCAAAGTCAGTTTCAAGCTATAGAGGCCAGGCAGTGGTGATACGTACCTTTAATCCCAGTAGCCAGAAACTAGGATGGTGGTACACACCTTTAATCCTAGGACTCAGGATTAATGGATAAACTGATCTCTGTGAGTCCAAGGCTACCCAGATATATACATGATTGATCCAGTCCTAAAGAGAAACAGCTCACATAAAAATGACCTCAGTAACTGGGATCACATGCCTTTAATCCTAGCGTTAGAGAGGTATATAAGATAGGAGCAAGGTCAATATTAGGGATTCATTCTCCAGTCAAATTGAGAATAGGAAGAAATTGAAGTCTCAGGATTCTCCTCCAGCCATACTGAGGAGAGGTTGCAGTTTGAGGTGTGGAGACAGGATCAACCCATTTAGCCTGAGGTAAAAGTATGAAGCTGGTGGCCAGCTGCTTTGCTTTTCTGATCATCAGTTTGAAGTTTGAGCCCCAATATTAGTCTCTGGGTCTTTTATTTTTCATGTTACTGGCATACTTTAAGAAAATCTTTACTCCAACCAGTAGAAAATCTAAAAGAAGTGGCAGGCTACAAAATGGAAACTTTTTTTTTTCCAACCACACTTCTCAAAGAAGGATAACACATGAACAACAACAACAACAACAAAAAGCAAAACAAAACCTAAGGCATCAAGAAGATGCACTCCAAAAATTCTTTGAGATTTTATATTATACCAGTAGATAATACAAATGGTAGCTTGTGCTGGCAAATATTGGAGGTACTGCTGGTAACACTCTTTAATTGCTAGTATGAGTGTGTAAGTTTATAAGCCACAGGAGTGGTAACTAAGGAAGCTGGAAATAGATTTCCCTTAAAACGCAGCTCTACTACTTTTGGGCATATACCAAAGGACTCTTATCTACTGCTACAGAGATACTTGCTCAGTCAAGTTCATTGCTGCATTATTCGTAATAGTTAGAAACTAAAAACAGTCCAGATGTCCATGAACAGACGAATGGATAAAGAAAATGTGTTATATTTATACAATGGAGTATTATTCATCCGCTAAAAAATGCTTGACATATGCAAGTAAATGCATAGAAATAGAAAAAAAGGTATACTGAGTGAGGTAACTCAGACCTCAAATAATAAATATTGTATGTATTTGCTTATTTGTGAATGTTAGTGTTTAGGTCTTCAAAAATCAAGACTATAATCCATATAACTGCAGAGGCTAGGTATTTAGTAAGGAACTCAAGAGGAGGGTAAGATCTGAGGAAGAGAAAATAGAAGATGTAGTTATAGGTGATTGGACAAAGGTGGGGAGACACTGGGGAATTTCACAGGGAAGAGAAGGAAGAGAGGGATAAAAGAGGGAGTAAGAAGAGGGATAACTAAATCTAAGTGCTATTTGAAAAGTCATTTGGAAATATAATTCAGTAGAAGCCTTATACACAGAAACACACACACACACACACACACACACACACACACACACACACACACACCACACACACACAGAGCATGCGCGCGCCGCGCGCGCAGCGCGCGGCGCGCGAGAGAGAGAGAGAGAGAGACGAGAGAGAGAGAGAGAGAGAGAGAGAGAGAGAGAGAGAGAGAGAGACTGACTAGTGAAATCATCAAATAACAGGGGGAACAAAGCCACAGCTAGACATCTCTCACCATTAAATGAAACCACCAGTGCCAGGAACAGGTTACATCTAATTGAGTTGTTGGCCAAAGGTATCCCTTAGAAAGACCCTAACAAGCTATGCTATTGCCAAGGCCATTGGTTTCTCTCCACAACATGACTGTAAAGTCTTATTGCTGAAGACATGGTGAAGTTGAACTGGTGCCTCTTTAGAGCCCCTACTGGTCATGCTGCTGAAAGATATGCTTACTTTCTAAGGAGAAAAGACAACACCAGACCAGCTACAATTCCTTCAAGCTACAAAAGTGACCAGCTTGCATGATGTGCTTTTATTCAATTTCTAGTCATGCAAGTGTTTTTGTCTCTGTTGCTGTATGTGTTTCTTGTGGTTTATTTTGATTTCTTCTGCTTTTTCTCCTATTCTGGTTTTGTTTGTTCATTTGTTACTTATTTCTTTTCTAATGACAGAGAGAAATAAGGACATAGAGTTGGATGGGTGAAGAATTGGGTAGAATCTGGGAAGACTTGGGATGTGATGAGAATATATTGTTTGAAAAAAATCTATCTTCAATAAATATTAAAAATATAAAAATTCTGGCATCATGATTTAGTCCCAAAATGTCTTACAAAATAAGCTACACATAAGAAAAAAAATCAGACTTGTACAATTTTCATGGGTTGGAAGTAGTATTCTCAACATTGAATTTTTTTACATTGAAATATATATGATTTTTCATAAATACAATTTATTAGTATGAAAAGTCCCAGGAATTACAATGCATAGTTTCCAACACAAATACAAACACATGCCAAAGGATATTGAGGGGAATGGCAAACTTCATTTGCTCATCCACTAGGACATCAAAGATGAGGTTGCTTGACTCAGCACTATGCCTCTACCTAAGGATGTGCTTGTCACTTTAGTGTCTTTAAACTGAAGTGACAGCTTTATCATGCTTTAGATAGATAGTTTTCCTCACAAAATTAGAAAATTTCCCATCAGTCACCTACCACTTCATATCCTGGGAATTAGTCCAGTACAGCCTCTCCACCAGTTTATTTTTACTGTTGTTTTCATACACTTTTAGTTAAAATACATTTAAATCACCTTTCTTCTATTTATCTCTTTCCTCTCTTCAGACCCTCTCAAGTGCCAGTCTTATTCTTTCCATTTATCCCCTTCAAAATGATAGCCACTTCCCTGCTTCTTCTTTGTTGCACACACACACACACACACACACACACACACACACACACACACACACACACAAATATACAAATATAACCCGCTGAATCTGCTTTTGATGTTTGTATGTATATGGTTTCAGGGCTGGCCACTCTCTATTGGAATACACAGTAAGGAATTTATCCCTAGGAAAGACTAATTCTCTTTCAATGGTCATCAGGGCTGTGTCCCCTTGAGATTTTGCCCTTTGTGCTGTAGTATGTTTATTGATATTGGCATTATTAAGGTAATATTTCTGCAATTATTTCTTTCCTTTTTATCATAATTCTTTATTCATTTTTTGAATTTCACATCACCTCCAAGTCCTTCCATATATGCCCCTTGCCCCTGCAATATGTCTTTCCACTAAGAAACTAATTAAAAACAAGACAATCAAATAGCAAAAAATTCACCTTGATCTTCCATCTTTCCAACACCAAGTAAGTCATCCTAGTGGCATCAGGATTGGCAATGTCTTGTGCAATATACCCCTTTTGTCCAATCAGCCCAATTTGCAAAATTGTTCATTTATACAACCATTTCTAAGAGATACTGTTTTGCAATCTTCTTCCTTCTCTTCCACAATGTTGCCTGAGCCATAGATGTAGATATATCCAATGTGGATGGGCTCCAAACAATCCCTTGATCTCACAAAATCCAGTTTTTTTGTTTTTGTTTTTGTGTGTTTGTGTGTGTTTTGGAGGGGGTTGGATTTCATTTGCTGAAAAAATAAGTTCCTCTGATGAGTGGTGATACTCTTTTCTGTGTATATAAGGATGAGATTTAGAGTGTATTAGGGAATTATTCTGTTGTAGCAAAGTGGGGGTAGTATATTCCCTTCTAATATGTATGTCCTCAGGAGCCCTGGGAAGTTGGTTATGTCTAATACCAGGTATGAGTCCATTCTTGTTGAATGGGCATCATGTCCAAATTAGAAAGCTGATGGTCGCCACCAATACATGAGTGCCTTTACTGCACCCATAACAGTTCTTAACTTTTCCCTTTATTAATTCTATATTAAAAATTATTAGTTCAAATTAGGAACATGCTTGTTTCACATATCAATCCCTTCTCCCTCTCCCTCCCCTCACTCCCACCCCTCCTCCCCCACTCCCGACCTACCCCTCACCCCATCCCTCTCCACTCCCCAGGCAGGGTAGGGCCCTCAACAGGGGCTCCCCAAAGTCCACCACATCATCCTAGGCTGGGCCTAGGCCCTTCCCCATGTGTCCAGGCCAAGAGTACATCCCTTCACGTGGGATGGGCTCTCAAAGTCCCTTCTTACACCAGGGAAAAATACTAATGCACTACCAGGGGCCTCCTAGAGTGCAGAGGACTCCTCATTGACATCCATTTTCAGGGGTCTGGATCAGTCCTGTACTGGCCTCCCAGACAGATTGATGTGTTCCCATATAAGCTTCCTGGAGTCAATTCATTGCATGCATTCACACAGGTCATGGTAAAAGTAAGTATCAGAAGCTCTGCTTTTAAAATATACAACATAGTAACAAACTGTACTAAATTTAATAGCTTGTTTTGGTGCATGTTCATGTGCAGTAGTGTTTTGGCACATCTATCACTTTTGTCCTTGTTTCAGCCCATGTTTCAGGGGTCATGTTGGTGAGAATGTGAAGATATAGCTTCTGACAGGAGATCAGGGAGTTTTCGTGTCAGAGTCTCATGCAAACTTCCTGATCCTCTTATAAACTTTCCACTCCTCTTCCACAATATTCCATAAGCCTTAGGTGTTGTCAATGTAGTTTATGATTAAAGGCTTAATCATAGTGTAGATCTATCAAATAGGAAAATATGTGTGTGACACACAGTATATACCACATTCTCTCCACATACACATCCACTGATAGACACTAAGGCAATCATGAAGAGTATTACACTGAAAACTGAACATAGGAGTGCTGCTATTTCAAAAGGAGACACAGATGCCATATTCTGCTCAGAAAACATGAAACTATTTAGCTTTAATTTCAATATGTGATAAAATTAGCTTTATTATTGATGTCTTTGTATCTGGGTTCACTCAAAAGGAAAATAAATTCTGTTACATCCTAAAGTACACATTAAATATGGAGATATATGGGATTTAAAGCTATGATTTAGTTAGAATGTTACTTCTGAGAGACTAAGGTACGAGTATCTTGGGTAAAAGTCCAATTTGGGCTATATAGCGTCAAAAGAAAAATAGAAGGATATCATGTAATCTCTTGATTTGATCTATGTGATCAAAGGAAATCCTTAGATTCATTATAAATGATCTAATCCAGGTACCAGTACATGACAATTCATGGGACAAGTCTGCTCCCCTGTCTGTTAAAATAGCCTATTATTAGTGAAGGACAATTTTATTTTATATTTAAAGCAATTTCTTTTATAGTATAACAATATTCTTGACGTGTGAAATAATGTAATATTCAAGTGTATTAAAGTGCATGAAGCAATATTTTTCTTGCTTGTAAGTTATGCAAAGTATCCAAAGATGTATGTATATATATGTGGAAATTTTTAATTATAGAAGATAAGTAAAAAATGAGAATCCCTGCCTAATAGTGATTTTACTAGGTAAATAATACTTTTCAACTTGTTCCAACATTTCCCTCTTCAAATATTTGCAAAAAAAAAAGGTCATGGTTGGACAAAATCTTATAAGTATCCATGAATTCTGATGAGATATTGACTTGTGACCTCCAAAGCTCAGCGTATTTGCTTTAAAAAACCAGTAAGATTTCTTTTAGCCTGCCCTGACAGACATCAGTGATAAAGCAGTAAAATTTGGGCTATCTATTTGAATATAAATTAACTTGCACCTGAAGCCTGCTAGGCTGGGGAAATCAAGATATGACAGAAATAGATGATAGTAATGACCTGATTTTCCAATACAACATCAGCCTTGTTCATTTGCTGGGCTTTAAATGTGAAGCTGAGGATTCAACTAGTTGGTATCAATTCTGTCTTCAGCAGCAAGAATAGTAGAGTTTCTCGTCTATGTGTTTCTTGAAGTAGAGACACTAAAGCTTCTACCATCTTAACCCTGGAGACTCATCATGGAGCCCATTCAACACTGAGTCACCATAACCACAGAGGACATCAATCAGACACTCGCATTTCATCTTCTCAGTGCAGCAAAGGTGAAATTAATCAATGCTATTTTAATCTTTCTGGACTCTCTGTGGGATAACCAATTTGCCTTCTTGTGGAATGGCAGAAAGGAGAGAAGATGGAAGAGCCAAGGTTTTTTCAATGATGTTCATCCTAGAATAGATTAGGTTTCGGCTTGTGTACTTCTTAGACTTGCCATACTAAATTTTACGTTATATATACTGATGACAATCACTAAGGATGCTGAAGATGATTTTAATTTTGAGAAACAAGAATGCAGAAGACTATTTTAGTGAAAGGAATAGATTTCAGGATAATAATATCAAGTAACAGTGTTTAGTAGAACAGGGGAAAAGACCATGATCTAAGCTCAGTGAGCCAGTATGTTTTTTAGAACAGATTGATTTTTTTAAAAATAACAAAGACAAATTCCTAGTTTTGTTGAGAATATATAGAAACTGAAATATCTGGAATGATTTTGGAATATGTAAAGCTTTAAAAACTTTTCTGAAGGGCATTTTTTCAATGAATGTGTCAAAGAAAAACTAAAGTGTAAAAATAAATTCTCATTGAACAGCATGGATTACTATTGAAGACATGTTAGATGAAAGCAAGACAAGCAGAAAAGAATTCATGCTTCATGATTCAGTTCATAAAAAGTGAACACACAGGAGAAATTAATATATGGTGTTAGGAGACATGACCTAAGTTAATTGAGTTAAAGAGATCTGTGACTGACAACCATCATGGGAGGGCCTTCTGGGTGTAGTGTTGTTCTTCTCAGTTGTTCTTTCTTGTATTCAGTTTGTGAAAACACATGAGGCTCTGCCCCCATAAATTTTGCATTTTATATGTACAAGCTATTCTAGAATGGAAGCTTATTTTGTTGTTGACATAGGGTCTTGCGGATACCAAACAGTCTTTCAGATTCAGTTTATAAGTACTGCTATTACAGATGAGTATGACCATACATAGCTAAATATAGGTTACTTTTTAAGAAAATAAAAATGATTTCTGTAAATCATTGGCATTTCTGCTGGCTTGTCAAAAGACAAACTGCACAAAGGTACAGAAAGTCACTATTTCAAATAACCAAATAACAACTATAAGAAAGTTACCTACTCATACACGTGTACATACATGTGTGTATGCATGAATATGCAACTATATTCTGAATAGATTTCCATTCCATATCAGTCTCTTAGGCCTTCAGCTATATCTGACCCAAATCAGGTGTTATCAAAACAGATTGAAGTGATGTGTCTTGAGGTGACAGGAGATGGTCGAGGTCATCACTTCACAGAGGCCCTTAAGTAATCACCCAGGAAAACTGCCACAATGCATTACTGAATTTGCTAGGCATGTCTGCAAGGAAAGCTGTGTGGTAGATGAAGCTGTTCCAAAATGAAGTCTTCCTGATCATAAACATCTTGGCATATAAAGAAATGCAGCTCTCTACCCTCCCCTAACTACTGGCCTTACATAAAAACAGACATCTGGAGTCACATGCTTGCTTCTTCATGGACTCCTTATAACCATGGGGACTTGACAGTTCACAGCCTGCATCCATCACAGAAGCAAATAATAAAGTGAAAAACCAAATGACCTCTGCTTAGATGAAAGATTTTCTCAATTGGAGAGAATTCTCATAATTTTGTTAACTGCATGGGTTTGTATTTTAGTTTTTCCCTTCAGCATCCTATCTTAAAAGCCTCTTTTAATATAACTATAAATATGAACTGGGCCATTACTGGCATATATTGATTTCTTTTCTTTCTAAAACTGTAACAACTTTCCACTTAAAAGGCATTTTCCTCCCATTATGTTATGAGAAGATGATATTTTGGGGCTTCCTCTTGACTTGATAGTAATTTAGCCACAGCACACAGATTGACCGGGAAGTAAGTCTTTTTTACTTATAAAACATAGCTTTGCAGGATACAGCAATAATGTTTTTAAGTGTTCTTTCATACTTCTCTTACTTAGAGGGCAAAATAAGAGCATTTCACTTAGTGATAATTGCATAAAAATGTTCTGTCTGTCTAACCATACTACACCTTTCTCGCTACTTTATTCTGAAGAAAATTTCTGATTGTCTCTGATATCTTTTGAACCAGAAGCTTCAGTAGATGTTCTTCCTTAGAGGGCCCCCAGAAGCACACAGTATTTTCCTTTCCACAATGGCAATCTTATATAAAACTTGGATTACCAAAAGGAATGAAATTTTAATAGGACACCTAAATTTCATATTAACCAAGACTAAAGTTCTATTTTCATTCATCATTTTGTACTACTTCAAACACTTCTTGGATAATGTTCCTTATAAATGAAAAATAAGATAAATATAATTTTACATGAATGTTTTCTGGTAATGAAGAATACATTGATTCTGGACACTTACAAAACAAATAAATTGACATTGAGCGAATTTTGCCTCAAGAAGTGGGAAACTTCAAGCAAGAGCTGGGTACTAGTAGCAAACTCATGTGGTGGCACCAGAATACAGGATTGGTTATAAGATTGAACTGCCTTTATATTTCAGAACTAATACATGACTGAGAAAATTAGGGATTTTCTTGTTGTTTTTTTATTCAAAATCTGGTCCTTTGTAGTCAGTTTGTAAGTGGAAAAGAGAGAAGATAGAAAGGACCAGCAGTTACATGCCAAATATATCTTATCCTTAATTTGTTTCTATCCTTCTACACAAATTCAGTCAGTAGCATCCTTAAATATATCCCTTACTGTTTTCGAATTTCTATCATTGATATGCAAATGATACAACCAACATACAGAGACAGAATCACTGGAGGAACTTTCCCTCAATCATACCATTCATTCAACGCCAACCTTATTAAAATGCACAAGAAATGCTCTCTATCCTTCTTATGACTTCCCCATGACTTTGCATCATGGTTTGAACATTTGAATTGCTTCAAAAGGCATCCATTCTCATTGTCCAAGATATCCAGTCATTCTTACTCTATGCCATTTTCCTTACCTATCATGACCAAACAACCCCTAACTCTGTCACAATCTGACCCATAAAAATCTAGTCATTTCAGTGATGTCAACAATATCTTTCTTTTTGTACTGATTTTAACTTAAATATCACTTTTGCCTTTACTATGTTGAAGAAGATATCAAGTTATTAAAAACAATCATATAAAGGAGATTATTACTGTTTTATTCACCTTTATGTTTGTTAGCCCAGCACATGAAATCTGTGCCTAACATATTTGCAAATTAATGACAGAATTTAAGAAAAATAATTATGTTGTCAAAAATGCAGGTAATTATATCTGTTTATCAGGGGTGGACTAGAACTTAGATGTGGCAAATTATGAAAAAAATGAGTTAACACCTGTTTCAGGAAAAGAAATTCTTCATAAATTATAACTATTAATGTGTTGATTTTTTTCAAGTAGGGACTTATTTTGTTAAGGAAGTGCTGTGATACACACTTGTGAAATTTCACTAGCTGATTTCATTACTCAAACCTTTATTTCCTGTCTTTTCCCTATTCCATGCATTCCAGTGTGGCCATATTCTCTACAAGGTTGTTTTTCTCCTCATATAGGAGTTTTCAACTAAGTTTTAGACATGGCATTTACAACTATATAATCCCTGTATGGAGAAGCATTTAATTTAAAAATAATTATTGTTTTAGGGAAAATATTATCACATTTGTTTTGTTTTTTGTTAGATTTAATAATATTTTCTTTTCATTTTTTAAGAAAAGGAAAAGGTGTGTGTGTGTGTGTGTGTGTGTGTGTGTGTGTGTGTGTGTGTGTGTGTGTGTGTGTTGCTGAAGATTAAATTCAGGGCTTGGACATGTATTCTATCACTGGGAAAAACACTTAACCAAAATTTGGTTTCTTAAATAAAATATTCAGCCATTTCCTTAAACTTGCAAAACTCAAAAATCTGGATAACATAAAGCTCTATGAAATCCTGAGGAAATTGAATGTGAATTGTTGTAAAAGTCCTTTACACTCACTCACTCTAAATCCTTAATGTGACAGCTTCAGAGGTCGTCCACAGACAGGCTCACAGCCATTCTGTTAGCAACACTCAGAATGCACAATCTTCAGCTCAACTGTGGCAGTGTCTTTCCAAAGAGAAACTTGGTAGCATTTTCAATGGCTCTCAGGGCAGCATTATGCTAAGTGAGGCAAAGCTCTCTTAGCATTGTTTGCTTCCCAAGTGATTCAGGCTGCCAGGTAGATGGCTAGGACTCAAGAACTAGAAAATAGAGGGAAGTAAACTGCCACTTCTCTAAGTTTTAAGCAAAATGGGCTCCTAAGAAGCACTGTTAATATAATAGCCCAAACAATCATTTCCAAAGCACCTAGTTGCCCTGGCTCCTCTCAAGCACCAGTTTCCATTACCTTTGCTCTGCATGTTAGCATGGTGTGCTTTTACACCTCAGGTTTGCATATCACTACCCTGGTCTGATGCTCAGCACATAGGCACAGGACCCCTGTTAAACTCATGTACACAGGTTGAAGCTGTACTTTGTGATGCTGAGTCAGTGACCTTTCAAAGCAGAGTCCTAAGTTGAGAGGCTGTTACTAGAAAAGGAGAACCAGGATATAAGTGATATATGAACGACTAATTCCAGATAATTCTTTGTTAAAAAAATTTTAACAAGTGGAAAATAAATTTAATATTTCTCTTAACTCCACGAGTTTATTCTAAAGAATGGTAAAAAATTAGACAAAACTCCAAATATTTAGCTGGGTATGGTGGCATACATTTTCTTTTAGTCTCAGCACTCAGGATGTATTGACATGCAGATCTCTGTGAGTTGGAGGCCAGCCTACATAGTGTTTCACACTTAGTTCAGGGCAGTCAAGGCTATGTAAAAAGATGCCTGTCAAAGGAGAAAAAGTAAAAAGAAGAAAATAACACATTTATTACATAAAAGAAACATTAAAAACATATAACATAAAAGGTGTATATTTAACTTCCAGGGAAGTCAAGGCTATGTAAAATGATGCCTGTCAAAAGAAACAATAAAAAGAAGAACATAACATATTTGTTAGATCAAAGAAACATATTAAAATCATATAGCATAAAAGGTGTATATTTCTTGGACCTCAGGGTTCAAGTCTTCCTGTCGAAGATTCCTGGGGCGGGATTTGCCAGGGCAGGCAAGCGGAAGTTGGGCCCAAGTTATGGGCTGAATCAGCTTACCTCTGGACTCTCTGCACTCTTTTTACTTTTTTGTTATTGTTGTTTGTTGTTTTTTTTTGTTTTTTGTTTTGTTTTGTTTTGTTTTGTTTTTTAAATGGAGTGTGCTGGATGTCTCTACTAATTGAAACTCAAATATGTGATGAATCCAAGGTGTTTCAGAGAGTGCTCACCTGTGCATGCAAATTTGATTTCATCTTTAGTAAGTAGTAAAGTTATATGCGTGACAACAAAAAAATAAGTGACACACTGGAAGACAAATGTCACACAATTTCAATTTTATGTGTAACCTGGAAATGATTAACTTATGGGAACAGAGAGCAGAATTGTGACTATTAGGCTTCAATGTGGGTCTTTTAACAATAGGGAAAAGATTGGTTTAAGGATATAAAACTGCAGTTGGACAAGAGGCACGGACTCTGTGAAGTCTTAAGGTCTACTGAGAGCATGATAAATATGGTTGATAACAATATGCTATATTTTAAAATTTGTGAGATAGTATACTTTAAGTTTTCTCAAAACAAAAATGATGAATATGTGTGATATAACATGTTAATTGGTTTTATTTAGCCATGCCATTGTGAACATACTGTATTATGTATCATAATTGTGCATGACTTTATTTATGAGCTAAATAAATGAATGAAAAAAAGTGAAAAATATAAATAAATAAATAATAAAAGGTGTATATTTAACTGTTTCTCTATGATAATGTATAATTATTGGCAGTGATTATAGCTGTTTATAATTTATTTTTGTCAAATTCATTGAAGGATTATTAACATGAAATAAGAGTACTGTTTCAATAGGTTTTATGAAATATGACCCTTCTGTTTCTTCTACCCTCTTTCAGTAACTGTGGCTATTTTCTCCATGTGTGTCACTGTCACTGGGAGACAGCCACTGGAGAAAAGCATGTAACACACACACACACACACACACACACACACACACACACACACACACACACACACACAAAATGCAGATTTATTTTCTGCCTATAAATTAGTTATTCATTATCTAAAATTCTCTGCTAACAGAATATAATTTCCTAAATGCATTCTTGGCCAGGATTTTGCTTGGATATACCAATGTTGTTTGTATGTTGTTATCAATAGTTTTGGGGGTCTATGGCTTCTTCTTTTTATTACTCACAATGATTAGTAATTTTTAATAATGTTGTTATACTTATTAATAGTGTTCCTATTGTGCAATACTATATTCATTTACCAATTGGTAAAGACTTGACTTCTTTCTAGTGCATGAAAATTATGGAGAAAGTTAATGAAAGCACATAGATAAGTTTTATGTGGATGGATGTTTTTAATTTCTCTGACAGATAAATAGATAATAATATTTCAAAAATTTTTTATGATGCTGTGAGAAAAGCTGCAGCTGTTCTTAGGTGGTGATTGTTTCTGAGAATTCCAATTTTTCTCACATAACAGTGCTATTGACAACAATTTAAACTGGATCCATGTCAGCTGTTTTGCAGGGATAACACTTTGTGCTCAATACTCCTTTCTTTGATGACCTCTGCGACAGTTATTAGCCATGTTGTCCCCCTTTGGATAGTGTCTATGTAAGTACTTTGCACCTTTTCTCCAAACTGAGCTTTGCATCTTCTTGGCTTTGAACTGTGCTCTTAGTTACTTTGAGTAAAAGATAAAAATACCATAACTTTCCCCCAATATGTAGTTTATACTTTTATTTATACAACAAAGTATTTTCAAGAAAGATTTTTTTTAGTGAAAACTTTGTGTACTTATCCCATCAGTGACATCTACAACTTGATGCTTTGTGATTTAATTTACACAAATCCTAATTTATTTTTCCAGGTACAGTAGTTTGCCTTACAGTATCTTCTCTGACTTTTATTTCCCTTGATAAGTATTTCCATTTCATTTGTTAAAACTTTAGCGCTATAAATTCTCTTCAATACATTTTTGGAAACTTTCAAATTATTTTCCTATTTTTCTTTTTAAATTCTTCATTATATTCAGAGAAGTTGACTTATAGTCCTTGCTCAGTTGATTCTGAGCGACTCCCTATTATGTGATCCTTGTTTTCCTGACAATGGCTCAGGTTTTGCTGTTGTTTATTTCTGACGAATACAGGCTGTATTCCTTTGTCTGTACATTCTCTTTGTTTCTCTGCCTTTCTTAAGGAAAGACTGAGCTGTGTCAGTGGTGGAGTCACTTCTGAGTTCCTTTACAGCTGCAGGCTTGATGGAACATTTTTCTTCAACGACGATGTGCTGCTCCTGCTGAGGAGAGGCTTTCCTGTGGTTTCTGTGATAAGTTCTCAGCATTTATGAAAGTCTTCTTTCAATTGACAGGTTTCTATATGTCTTTATACTGAGCAAAACCACTGACCATTCACTTTTAGGTCTTCAGTGGATCACGACTAATACAGAATCTCACCATGTATTCACATATGTATAAACACACCACTTATTTGCCTGAGTTCATGAAGCAGACCCAATGATACACTCTCACTCCTTCCCTCCCTCTATCACTTCTTCCCCAATTCTATTTACCCTACCTATGCCTCAGTCTGATTAACGCTTTCCTTACAGGACATCAAAGACAAAGGCATTGCAGGTGCCATTTTGTGTCCATTTCCTTCTGACTCAGCCTTGTATGCTCTGTTGCATAATGTTTGGAAACAAATTTCACTTATGGAAAGAAGGCTAGAATTAAGAGCCATATGTATATGGTCCTTTTGTACATCACCTTTAAGGATTGTCTATCATATGCAGGAATTTATTTTACAGTTAAAATATACATATAAAGTTGGTAACTCTGTATCTTACTCAGCAGAGAAGATGACCCACTACTCTGATACTATGAACAAATTTGTTCATTTATAAATTGTGGAGCATTGGACCCAGGTACTCAGGTATGCTAGGCAAGTGATCTGCCACTGAGCTCTCCTCCCAATCCCAACCATACATGGCATCAGTGTGAAATAACATGTTTTATTTCTTTTTTGTTATAAGGCATTATAAAATTTTACTTTGAAAAAAATATATGTATATATATATTTAATTTTATACAAGCATAATAAGGGGGGACACTATTATCTGTGGTTCAGAGTCTGGCAAAAAAACTGTCACTGTATTCCTCTGTCTAAAATACCACTCCTCATGACTCTAGCACAGGTTTTATTTGTGAAGTTATGAGAAATGCAGGCTGGGCACCCAAGCAGAAAAAGAATGTTGTCTTCGAAGCCAAATCCCCAGCGTCCAGAAGAATCAGCTCAGAAACGTGTGCAGATTTCAGTACAATTCATAGCTCCTGACATTTTATAGACCACAAAGATCCAAGCTTAACTAGCATAGAAAAAGTAATACATTTCCTCCCTTCGGTAGAAAGCTGCATATAATATATCTTTGAAGACAGGATGGAGATTATCACCATGTTCTTCTATGGATAAATATGGGAGTTCAGTTTCTGAAGCTGTGGCATAGTTTGTCAGCAATAAATTCACATAATGGTGAAAAAAGTGCTACTTCTAGAGAAAAGAATAAACACTGGTGGTGTGCACATCAGCTCTGTGTGCTCTGGCACACTGATTTACAGAGGTGGATCTCGGCACTTTGTACTTTGAAAACTCATATTACTGACCTGTAATCCATCTGATTCCCTAAGGCTAGTATTTTGTAGTGGTAGGTTATTGGGAAGCTAAGTCCAAAGCACATATACTTCCTCAAAGTACAGTGCTCTTTAATGACATAAGGAATACAAATGAATGCATAGGGCTTGCTGATACCCACCCTGTTGCCTGGGCATCCCATCTTACAAACTCAATCAGCTATTTTATTTCTGCACAATGAAGTTTGTCTCAATAGAATTAGTTCACACAATTAGCTCCCTCAGCAACGATGAGCCATCAGTAAAGTGTTAACTTTGGATTAATAGCTTAAAGTGTAGTATCAGCTATTGCCCTTGGATACTTAACCGTCTCCCCAGGTTACTGGACAAATCTTTGCAGATTCCAAACACAGAAATACTTTGCCACTCATAAAAGCTATCTTTGGTCACATTTTTTCATGTAAACCCTATTTATACAGTTATTGATTAAACATCTAACATGCAGTAAGAATTACTCATGGTATCCATAGGCTATACCTTTCCACTCAGAAGAATTTTTAAGCAGTAAGAAAATTGAACTAGCTTAAGTTTGTAAGGCCAATGTGTGCTTCTTTTGAGGATGAGTATGTGTGATTGACACTGCTGATGTCAAGGAAATGGGCACGAGAGGGACACAGGAGCAAGTGGTTGGTGTACCACTCCTACTCAAACACAATCAATACTAAATCACCATAGAAATTGATGTGAGTCACTAGTCAGTTTCCTGGCTAAGGAGAATACATTATAAACTGTGCACAAGATCTTCATTCTAATTTTCCATTTATCACCGGAGTGCAAGAGCAAGCAATCACCAATTCCTTATTTTTTTCCTTCTAATTCATTGACCTCTCCTGCACCTCTAAACCTTATTTTTTGCATAGATAACTTTATGTTAAAATCAGGAAGGTTTCTTGATTATTCCCACTGGTGACCTATGTTGGAACCTGTAAAGGGGGCCCTGTTATTCATCTCAGTTGTCCCAAATAACTGGTAATAATGAAACTGAATTCCACACTTTCAACAAGTACAAGGCCCATCTCTAAATGGTACTTGCTGAGTTGTAATACAGTGAAAAACTATGTATTGGACCACTAAGTTTCATGTGAGTGCAATATAAAGCTAAGGAACAGCTCAAAAACTACTGAGAGAATTTGTTATATAAATAGTTTATATAAAATGCAACGTTTTTTCCCCTGCTGTTGAGCGTGGAAGCCCTTCAGAATTACATTTAAAATGGACCTTACAGAAAATGCAGTAAGTGACCTAGAGCACATGAACAAACATATGGAGATAGGAAATTGAAAGACATTTCCTAATAACCCACTCTGTTTGTATACGTTAAGAAGCATCCAGCATGGAAATGAATGCATCAACAGGTGCCTCTTTTCCTGTATTACATTTGATGTTTTAACTGTGTTCTATTGATTCATTTTGGTTTCTGTTATTAATCCCTTTAATTAGTCCAAACAAATTAGTGCTAACATGATATATATACTCAACAAATTGATCACTGTGAGAATAATCCTGCTGTTTATTATTGTCAAGTTCTTCTTGAAAACATTACGTATGGGAAGTCTGCATTGCCTTTGTTTGTGTGAATGACAGATAAGATGCAACTAAAGCTTCGGCACCAGGAAAATCAAAGCAAATGAAATCAGTATCTATCAAGCTGTCAAACCAAAATCGCTCCTTCTATTCTCGTACTTGTTGGGAATTGAAATGCTCTCATAAGTAGCCCTGGACCACTAACTACGGCAAGTTGTGCAGATGGTGTTTCCTAAGATATTTGAAAGGAATTCTTTCAGTCATCATATTTAGAACTAAAAATTTTACACAATTCACAAACTGTGTTTATGTACTGGGGAGAATGTGATAGTCATTTTTATTAAGCTTCAGAATAAAGAGAGTGCTATTCATAACTTTTTTTGTTCAAATAAAGGGGTGAGAAAGTCATGGTAAACATAAACTATTTAGCCTTTAGAATGCATCAGGCTTTGACACTACTCTACCTGTTGGGGATAGGTTAAAGCTGAGGAACGCTGAGTAAGAGGGATCCCTTTATTGTTATATTCACAGCATTCTGTCTGAACAAAACCATTTTAAAATTAAAAGGTATAAAGATGAAATGCCAAACCTCCAAAAAATCAAAGATATATTTAATTGAAGAAAAGAAATTGAACGTCAGGAAAGAGCTGAAAATCCATTGTTACCTTCTTCCTATACCTCTTCATCTATAGGAAAAAGCAAGTTGTAAGTGCACAACCTAGTCATATAAGGAACAGAATACTTATTCCTTTTAATCCCTGTGGTAGGATACATTATTTGGACATCTTGATACACATCCAAGGGGACACATTTACTTCTTGCTTGTTTCCTTTCCCAGCATTTTGAGAAACTACTTGCTATTCTCCTCTGTGTGTGCTTCAGCTATTCTCTGAAGAGTTTACTCTCAATGGCAAGGACAAAATGATTGTTAAAGGCTGAACTTGCTGCCAGACTGCAGAACAGGATAGTAAAACAGTGTAACTTCCTAAAAAATGTGTAAGTTGCCTCTGTGACAATAGAACCCTTCACAGTTTTTTTCCTGCCTCAAAATTCCAGGATGAACAATATCTGGGAAAGTTACCAACATGTTTTCTAGACAGGATTGACTTGTATCTAACACCTCAGAGCTGACATTGTGCACATTGTAAAATCTGATTATTTGATCCCATTCTTATTTGTAGTCAGTCATTTGGTGGACAGACCATAGTTTGAAGGCTGTTTGGAGCCTCTATTAACTGTGGCAGTTTTGTAGTAATGTTTTAGAACCTAACAACATTTGTATATTGACCTAAGTGTCTTATGAATTTTAGCAAGATTAAGGTGGTTTAAAGATAATTATCAATGTGTGTCACCATTCTAAATACTTGACCATTTTATAGTAAACTTTGGTGAAAACAACAACAAAATATACACGTCAATATACACGTCAAATATACACTATCTTTCATAAACAAGATAGAAGTTGTCTGCACTGTTATTCTTTATTTATTACCAAGAAATACTGTTCCTATATAAGGTAACCATATAGGTAGGAGAGGACTACAGAACAAAGTCTCTGGTTTCATCCTTGTTTTTAATTCTACGTTGCTAACTGCCATTCTGTTAGTCTAGCACTTTAACAAATATATGACTGTGTGGTGAATGAGTAACACATTCTGTGTTATGCTCTGTTCGTCCTACCATTCCATAATATTGTACAATTTCTGGATGCTGGAGGGACATCTTTCATCCAAAGTCCTGGAAATGTCAGATAAGGATAAAAGAGAGAATCACAATAAACTGAAATTTCTTTCTCCAAATACAAGTTGTTTGCATCTCCTAATAATATTGTGTGAAGCCTTTAAAAGACACAAAATCATGATTTCCAGACTTACAATTAATAAATGGAAACATAGCTAGTGAAGACCAAGATATGGATACTGGTGCTATTTCAAACCAAAATTGTTTAATTGTGTCTGTGTCTGAACAGTTGTGTGTGTGCGTATGTGTGTGTGTGTGTACACATGCTCCTACATTTGTGTATGCATGCCATTCAGTGCTGTGTGAATATGATCACTTAAGCATTCTATTCCTTACTTTCTTAGTTGTGAGCACCCTTAGGAAGTTCCACCAACATTATGCATCATATGCAAATGATAGGTTTATGCATATGTTCATACACATGCTTGAAATTGTGGGAAACATTTAGGCTCTACTGCAAACACATAAAATTCCACTTAGATATTGTAATACATTTGGATAGATGTACTTACATTTTAACATTTTATAGTATGTTCATAATGAAACCAGCTTTAAACTCTATTTCAATTTTGTATAAAAGGTATTTTATTATATAGAAAACAGAACACTTAAGAAAGGCTTAAAAGGAAATCCTTCTAGTGCTCACATTTTCTGACTATTTCAATTCATTCCAGTTAAAAAGGCTATTGAGATATTCTATTGAAGAATAAATGTGGAATGAATATACAACCCATTATAATGGGTGCAATACTGACATTATTTTCTGTTTTGTTATTACTACAGCCTACACATTTAATAAATGAATGGATCAACCAATAATATTTAAGATACAGAACCATTTAAACATGGGATAATTAGGTAGGAGGTTGGAATAATTATGTCAGAAAGTGGGAAAGTAATTTCCCCATTTTATTAGTAAGAAAACAGAAGCCCCAATATAACTATTTAAAAATCTTTGTATGCTCGATGTGCTATATTTTTGTAATTGTTTACTTTGTGTTTTACTGTTTCCTCACACACATATATAAGTAAACACCATAGAAGGCCTTGTTCTACATAGAGATTTTCTTTACTCCATTAATGTAAACTGACTCAGAATTCAGAAGCTAAATAGCTACTGCATGCTACAATATGCTTAAATGCTAACAGTGGAGGATGAAATATAATATTCAGAACACCCCAACTCCACAGTTAATGATCAAATACTGGTAGTATGGTATACATATAACATAGGATGTTATAGTTACATTAAGACACTTAGGGTTGTCATGGATTTTGCAAATTTTATAAGACGAAAAGACACATACATGGGAATTTTATCTTTTTTTGAGAAGTAATGGGGGAAGTGCTTTAAGTTTTAGTGATAGGGGGAAGCTTGTGTCTAATTGAGTGGCAGACATGTTAGTTGTTATTTCCCAAGCCCAACATCTGATACATGGGAGAACTCACTGGTGAATGACACTGGGATGATGAGCTTCATTTCAATTCAGATTTCCAATTTTACTTTAGGGCATTTATTAAGTAGCTTCAAATAAAACCTGGAAGTAGCACATGAAAACCAATCTTTTAGTCCTAAGATTAATTCATTCCATAAACATATTAAATTACTATCTGAGAGGCACTTTTACTAATTGTTTCAACAGAAGAATAAGATCAGGTTATGCAGTCTAAAAGATCATAGGTTTGATAGAGACACATAGACTGATCAGGGCACAATGTATAAAACTGATGTCAACATTGCAAGAGAGAGTGAAGGAGACACTCAGGTCAGAAAGTGAGGACTTATTGAAGGAAGAGTGATTTGCCCTGACATCTAAAAGGATGAGTAAGAATTAATCAATGGAATAAGATGTAAAAGAGTAAGGCACACATAGGGCATAAACTGGATATAACCAATGACACATTAAGATACTTTCAATCATTTCTTACTGAGGAATAATTGGATAATATTGAGGTATAGAAGGGCAGTGAGAGAGAAGTGCAGGAAGGAAAGGCTTGGGCTAATCACCACACAGGCACCCCACATCCTGTTTCTCTGGAAGGTAAAATTAGTAGTTTCTGTACACTAGAGGAGGTTTCCATACTTCTGTGTTTTCATTATTCCTCCCTAAAGGAGAAGATACTGACAAGCAAGAAAAGAGAGCTATGCAGAAGGAACAATACAAAATACTTCAATTCAAGAGAATTTACTTCATAGACAAGGAGTTCAAATTTGAGACTCACATAGTAGGTCAACGGATAATGGCTTTGTCTTGATGCATGAATTTCTATAAAAAATTCAAGAGATTTTGTCCCTTTCCCCTTCCGGGGTGTCTGTGTAAATCTCTCTTAGGGTTCTCCTTGTTTGCTAGATTTACTGGGGTTGTAGATTGTAGGCTGGTTATCCTTTGATCTATGTCTACTATCCATTTATGAGTGAGTACATACATTTTTGTATTTATGTGTCTGGGTTACCTCATGAAGGATGGTGTCTGCTAGTTCCATCCATTTGTCTGTGAATTTCAAGATGCCATTTGTTTTTACCACTAAGCAGTACTCCATTGTGTAAGTGTACCACATTTTCTTTATCCATTCTTTGTTGAGAGGTATCTAGGTTTCTTTCAGGTTCTGGCTATTACAAAAAATGCTGCTATGATTGGGAACATGAAGGATGGTGGAAGGGTGGAAGGAGAGAGAGGAGGGGTGAAGGGGAACATGAAGGATCAGGAAGGTTGAGCTGGGGAAGGACAGAGAAAGAGCTGGGGAAGGACAGAGAAAGAGAGCAAGAAAAAAGGGCTTAAGGAGAAATCCAGAACTGGGGAAATTCAAACTAATCCACAAGGAAGACCCCAACTAAGAATCTAAGCAATAGTGGAGAAGCTACCTTAAATGCCCCTCCCCTATAATAAGAGTTATGACTATCTTAAATGCTATCATAGAACCTTCAGCCAGTAGCTGATGGAAACAGAAGCAGAGATTCACTGCTAAGCACTGAGTTAGACTCCTGAAATACAGTAGTAGAGAGGGAGGATGATGAGCAAAGGGGTCAAGACTATGCTGGGGAAACCCACAGAAACTACTGACCTGAACATGTGGGAGTTAATGGAACCCAGTCTGACAGCTGAGGAACCAGCATAGGACTGAACCAGTCCCTCTGAATGTGGGTGTCAGTTTGTAGCCCTGGTAAGTCTATGAGGCTGCTGGCAGTAGAACCAGTATTTTTCCCTAATGCACGAATGGGCTTTGGGATCCCACTCTCTATGGAGGGAAATTCTCTCAGCCTAGATATAGGGGGGAGGTTTTAGGTCCTGCCTCAAATGATGTGACAGACTTTGATGATCCCCCATGAGAGGCCTCACCGTCTCTGAGAAGTGGATGGGTGGTAGGATGGAGAGATGGTGGGGGGAGTGGGAGGGGAAGGGGGGACTAAACTTGGTATGGATTTCTAATTAAAATAATAGCAAATAAAAAAGAAAGAAAATAATAAAAAGGATTCAAGATGATAATAAATAGTAAATAGAAGAATATTTTCTTTACCAGGAAACATATATTCCAGGATGCCTTGTGAAACATCTGAAATCAAGGATAATAACTTGAGCATCATCTGTAGGTTTAGGTACAAAATGATTCCCAAAGGTACACATGATAATTGCTTAATCACTATCTTTACACTATTTGGAGGTACTTGAAACTGGAAGATATGAAGTCTAGTGGGATAACTTATGTCATTGGGAAGTGTTGCCACTCTATTGTGTGGCTGTGGTGTCTTTTTCTTCATATTCTATACAAATGTGCAAGCAGTTTTGCCACTTAACACCTGTTCCACTGTGCTATGCTGTTTGTGTTAAGCCCCAAAACACTAGAATGAACTGTTTTTGCATTCTTAAGTTTGCAAAAAACCCGACTTTTCATTTTATCAATTGATACATCTGCTATACATGAAACCAAAACAGAGATGTCTAACTAATACTTAGCCTTCAAGATTGAATGTTTTTCCCCATAGACACAAAACTAACAAAGTTATATTACAAATTAGGCAAAGTAAGAGATTGGCAACAATGTCAAATAATAAAATGGAACCATTATATTATTGTATTATAATTAACGCCATTTAAAATCTATGTACTTTTAAAAAGCTGGTGTGTTCAGATTGTAGTCTGAAACAGAATGTGTTGAAAGTGAAACGAAAGGTAAATGAGTAAGTGTACAAAAATGAAAACGTCCATCCATTAGCAAACACTGGAAATTGGAATGCTAGTGACAGCCCTACCACACTGTTTCCTTATAAAAGTATGGTCAATCGATTCACTGGGACTGTGATACTCCACAAGTCTGTATTTTGATTGGTTGTGGTTTTCTTTAGTGGTCTGCATCTAGTGCAAAAAGATTAGTATCCTTAATAAGGGTGAAGACTGCATCTATCTCTGTGTAAAAGGACAAATATTTAGAATATAGTTATGAATTGTGATGCTTTAGTAAAGAGGCTGTTAGAGGTTCTCCTCCAAGATCCAATACATTTACTGCACCCAAGGTCTAGATATGATTGCAGAAGAGGGGAAAGAAAAATTTTCAGAGCCAGAGGATCAGTGAGTTTGCTAAGATTATGTTGCTTAGTAATGTTAGAGATTATACTGATTAAGTCTCATCAACATGTCTTCTTAAACCTAAGCTGAAAAAGACAACTCAAATGCTATTGTGAATAAGTGAAATCCAAAGAAGCTTCAACTCAACACAAAGAACTATAGGTAACTAAGGAATTCTGAGAGTGCAGGAAATAGTTTTCCCCAGGAAGAGAAGACTAATTGAATTTCCAATACCAAGTGGTCATACAAGTGATATTAAACAGACCTATTAGATTGTATTTAGTATATATGCTATGCATATACATATGCATGTAATAACAATCACTGGAAAAGGTACAACTATTTGGAAGAGAACAAGAAGGAGTTCATGAGAGTATTTGGAGAGAGAAAAGGGAAGGAAGCAATGATGTAATTATGTTACAATCTCACAAAAATAAAGGCAACAATTAAAAAAATAAGATTGAGCCCTTCAGTATAAATCACAGTGGTGGAGCCCATGCAAATGGTTAATGAATACAATTTATCTGTGCTGCAGTGCCAGGAGAATATAATGGTCGAAAGCCTATGGCTCTTGAGTAGTTGGTATTTCTTTAAGAAATACCCATTTTCAAAATACACTTTACATGCATTGGTAGTATCAATCCTGTCTTTTTATGAATAGAAAATCACTGTTTTCATTTCTTTATTGCAATCAATTATTTAGGATAGAGGCTGACAAAGAGTTATGTTGCTTCTGTGATACTGTTTGAAAACAGTGGGTGAGCAAGGTGAGGGCATAGCCAGACAGTTCAGCAGGCAGAGCCAGGAGGAAGTATGTCTCATAAAGGAGACATACCAGCAAACCAAAAAAAAACCCTGTGTGAAAATCCAAATACACTTGAGCCCAAGAAAATCACCAAGGGGAAAATTAAAACATCCCATGTCACCACCTACCATCGTTCTAGCAGATTTTGTAAGATCACTTAAAATAAATGATCCAATTCTACAAACTTTCTTTTTTGCCTAAGGTACATTCAATCGGTGGGGGAAATCCCAGCAAATTGACCTTCATATATACTTGTAGTGGGCTATATGATGGAATGATTTTTCAGTCAGTAGCAGAGATAAAAATAAAGAAAATTGGCAGATGAATTTGGCTGAGAAAAACTGCATAACCACACTCAAATTCCTGTCATGATAGTCATGGGCACAATGCTATGGAGTTAGGGGCATCAACATAGAGAGAAAGGAGGCAGGTGTGATTTCTAGCATTGTTATTTTAATAATAAATCAAGAGTGAAGATCCACTTACTGGCCTGACAATGGAGATCATGGGAAACTTTCTCAACATTGGAAATACCCAACAGTCTCTACTCCTGCAAGGTTTATTCCTCACCTGTTACCATAAAAACTTTTCTCATATATACTTTGTGTCTTTTTATAAATAATATCCCCCATCACTTTAAATAGTTGGATATCTTCCTTTCCATTTAGTTAAGCTCTATTATATGAACATATTTTAAATGTCTAGAGTGTAATATAAATTTTATTGTGAGAAAATATGCTTAACTTTTAGAAACAGTGAAAAATGTGTCCTTAAGCAACATTATTTTTCTTTGATTTTTTGAGACAGGGTTTCTATGTATCTTTTGGAGCCTGTCCTGGAACTCTCCCTCTGTAGCCCAGGCTGGTCTTAAACTCAAAGAGATCCTCCTGCCTCTGCCTCCTGAGTACTGGGATTAAAGGTGTGTGCCACCAATGCCTGACAATATTAAATTTCTTTAAATTATCTTGTTTCAAAATGTTCTGAACACTAGATGAAATTATATCTATATAATTATTTTGAACATGATTTATCCCAGCTATTGACTGACCCTGTTAACAGAGCCCTTCTTATCACCTAAATTAGCCATGGAACCTTTGACCACACATATCTATGATTAAGAAGAACAAAGCATCATAATAAAAAAAAAACCCACAATATTGTCTTGCGGACATACTTGACAATAACTTCTAAGTTCTTCTTAAGCATTTTCATATCATATTTAAGGAACAAACTTTTTAGGATAACCATGTGAATGGTCTTGAGTAATTTCTCATAATGTCACACAACCTAATCTAAAATAGTGATTCTCAACCTTGCTAATACTATCATCCCTTAACACAGTTCCTCATGTTGTGGTGACCTCCAACCTTAAAATTATGTTTATTGGAACTTCATAACTAATTTTGTTACTATTATGAACAGTGAATATAAATATCTGTGTTTTCTGATTCTCTTAGGTGACTCCTTTAAAAGAGTGTTTAGACCCTAAAGAAGTTATGACCTGCAAATTGAGTACCATTGGTATAAAATATATGATTGAGTGACCACAAAATTCTTTGTGGAAGGTAGATGTGGTTACCAAACACTTAGGAGATTCATTAGAAAATAGGCCAGTGCTATTATCTGTTCCTTATAATGACCAAGAAAACAATATATCTGAAATATATGTCTGTTATCCTTTAATTATATATGAGAGTTGATATGTCAATTGAAGTATCTTATATTATTATTATTATTAAATTCATGCATTCTATCTCCTAAAGTCTTATATCAAAGAATTTAGTTATAGCTGTATATATATATATATATATATATATATATATATATATATATGGATTAATGAAAATTCTTTGTTCTTAAGAGTAAACTGTCACCTACAGCTAAGCACTGAACCATACTCCTGAAATCCAGTGGTAGAGAGGGAGGAGGGATGAGCAAAGCAGCCAAGATGGTGCTGCAGAAACCGGCAGAAACAGTTGACTTGCCCTAGTGAGAGCATGGAGACCCTAGTCATAAAGATGGGGAAACAGCATTGGACCAAACCAAGCCCTCTGAATGTGGGTGCCAGCTAGGAGGCCAAGACAGTCTATGGGACCTCTAACAGTGGAGCCAGTCTTTAAGCCTAGAGCACAAATGGACTTTGGGTGACTATTCCCTATAGATGGATACTAGTGCAGGCCAGACACATCAAGGAGGGCCTAGGCCCTCACCCATATAATCTGATAAACTTTAAAGGTCCCTGGTGGAGGGCCTCACTATCCCTGGGTATGAGTTGGGGGGGGGTTGGTGGATAACTTGGATGGGAGGGTGAGGAAATGGGGGATGGATATGTAAATATGAGTAGTAATTAAATATTATAAATAAAAAAGAAGTTTCAAAGTCAAAGTTTCAAAGGATTCATAATCTTTCAAGTGGAGTAGACTTTATTTTATAAGGGTATTTCTTTTCAATTATAAGACTTAAAATTAGAAAAGAATTTATATGTAAAATGTGCTTCTACATGTGATAACATCAGAAAGATTGAGTTAGCTTGATTTAAAAACCTGGCTATGTATATTGCCCTAAAATAACAATAAAGCCATACCTATATTTCCTTATCAGATGGTTCCAAAATTTAGCTTGTAGGTTCATATTCAGTCATTTTATTCAATGACTTTCAAAAATGTAAGGCTGACTGAGAGGAGAAAGGCACTAAATACTACTCAGTGTGATGAGAACTGGACACAACCCTGTACCTCTCTTACCTATGCAGAATCTGTTATGGAATGTTTATGCAAACATAATCCATCCTTTAAATTAGAAGAAAGAAAACACTCTAAAACTGCTATGTCTCACAATAAAGTCTATAATATGTAAAAACAAAACCTCAAATTTTAAAGTAAAACAAGCCCAATTGTAACAGTGGTTCTCTTATTTATAAAGCTGATTAACAGTCTGTACCATGTGCCTATATCACTGTTATCACATAATTCAAGATGAATGGAAATGTAATATAGAATCCATTTTTAGAGATCCATAGTTTCATGAGAAATCATGCATCAAGTTAGATGATGTAAAGGGGTTAGACAGCATAAAGCAAAACAATGAGATATATAAAGGCATATTTATTGCTGCACAGTTTTCAAATACGGTTGAGTAGTCTTATCTGGTGAGAGCAAGATTCTAATCACAAGTATCAATTCTTCAGGAAATATGGTGTCATGGGGCAGATAGAGGTTAGCAGACTCGGGCCAGCTTCAGTTATGCAGAGTGGAGCCATGCTCTACTCGAGCCTCATGAGTAGTGAGCAGCCTTGTGAGCAGTCCAGACTGGTTAGATACCGGACTATAGAGCTTGACATATCTGAGTTAAATATTTCCTCTGGCTAAGTTTAGTGAAGTTAGGTATTTACCTCAATTTCATTGAGATTCAGTTTATTAATTATAAAACAGATTTAAAATACTTATCAAAGTCAACTGCTGTAAAAGCCATGTTAGAGATGGCAGTGAAAATTCTCACTAATGTCAATAATTTTATAGACTGCTTTTATTTTTATTGATTTATTTCATCAGGAAGATCTGTATGGTGTCCCTGGGTGGACTTTAGCACTTCATGGTGACATAGTCTTCTCATAGTGCAATATCCATGCAAAGAATCACCTCTCCTCCAGTAGCATACAGATCATAAGCCATATCCTGTCTAATGTTGGGGGTCTCTCTGAAAATAGATCACTGAAGCTAAGATGTAGGAATTGCCATTCTATGGCACACATCATTGTCATAAAAGCCCACAATGGAAAGATAATATAAATGATTTTGGAATCTCAAACAATATGTGTGTTGTCAATTGCAAAATTGAAATATTCAACAATTTAGATGAATGGGTTAGTTGA
Organism: Cricetulus griseus; assembly: GCF_003668045.3. Taxonomy (NCBI): domain Eukaryota; kingdom Metazoa; phylum Chordata; class Mammalia; order Rodentia; family Cricetidae; genus Cricetulus; species Cricetulus griseus. Next base: position 105,797,993 of record NC_048595.1, on the reverse strand, counting down.
GAAAGTGGAAGGAAACAATCACAGGATATTTAAGCAATTCAAAGGTGATATAACATCACTGATTAAACAGAATAGCATGTCTGAGCTAGGGGAAGAAGAAGACTCTCTTCTGTCAATCACCTGAACTTTTCAAGGATTTAGAGAATTCAATGTCTCCGGTTCTCCTGAAATCCACAAATAATTTCTCATGGAATATTCTATATATAGCCTCTTTTTCTTTATATAAAGAAAGCACCATATTGAACACTCTAGTTTGCCATATGGATGAATAAGAACAGAAAATAGTTTATTCTCTTTATTAAAAGTTTAATCACTGAAAACAGATTCTCATTAGTAAGGTGCTATTCTGGTTTATATTAGTTAATCAGTGATTTCACTAAGGAACTTGACTTCTAGGTTTGGAAATTTAAAATATATATATATATATATATATATATATATATATATATATATATACCCACTTAACTAAAGGGGCTCATGGTGGCTTGTCTTTAACAACCTTTTGTAACAATTCTCAAAACTTAGCAAAGAGAAATCAAGAAAATTGTTTTCCCTAAGACAGTCTAAACCACCACTGTTGAAAATGCTTGGTCATGAGGGATACCTAGAATATGCTAATACAATGCATGTTTGTTACTTCTTCCAAATGAGAAACCATGTGCAATCATTCTTAATTATCTCCAAGGAATTTGTTCCAGGGTAACCCCAAATTTCCATATCCATGGATATTTAAATATTTCATGTAAAATAGCCTAGTCTTTACATATAACCTACATTGTCTTCCTAAATTTCAAATCATTCCTATCTTATTTAGAATGCCTGATACAATAAAAAAGCTGTATGCACATTGCTTAGGAAATAGTGTTAATATTAGAAAGTCTGTACATGATCAATACAGATATTCACAAGTATATTTTCAATCTGTTGCCACCAACACAAACCCCCTACAAGCACAGAAGGCAATTACAAAGAGATACGTTATGGAAAGGCTTCGTTTGCTTTCTAATCCATCACAATTGGCATAGTAGAGTGTTGGGTCTAAAGAGTCCAGGGCGCAAGGGCTAGTGGAACTTCCTGAGCCTGGCTAGAGTTTGGCTCTCTTTGGCCTATCACTTCCACATGGGAGTGGCTCAGCCAAACTGCCTCTGCCCAGCTACTGCTAACGTGGTGAAATATTATTGGCCCTTACACCTCACCCCATCTGAGGTCGACACCCACTTTCTCAATCCTATATAAGTACCTGCCTGATGCAATAAAGCAAGATCCTGCTACGACAAGTCTCCCAACTCAGTGTGATTCTCTCCAGTAACTAGGAGGGGGGCCTGAGTCTTCTACATCCACCATCCCACTCAGCCCCAGGAAGAGACTGGCTGAACTGACCCTTCCCTAGCCCTACCTGCCAGAGGACTGGGCAGTAGAGGATATCTCCTATATACCTTTCATCCTCCTTAACAACATATTGGGGATATTTGAACACTTAGGATGATAGTCTAATTCATCATATATTCAATTCTTTCTGGATAAAACAGTGTATCATCTTATAACTACCTAATTTAAGCTTTAACATAAGCACCTATACACTGTCCAGTGATATTTGTGGTTGGTTGACATGATCAGTGGCAATAATTTAGAATTGTTCTGTCTCTGTACATGGCTGTATAAATAATGCTTTATAATATACTTATTTCCTACTAGCAGAAAAGTGACATATTTCATTGCTAAGGCTCTCTCCTCTCTCTCTCTCTCTCTCTCTCTCTCTCTATATATATATATATATATATATATATATATATATGTATATGTATATGTATATGTATATGTATATATATGTATGTATGTATTAGCTGGAATGCTATACCACCATTACAAAGAAAATTTCACAGATGTACTAAAATTTCCTTTTGGCCTCTCAGCAGGTTTTATTTACGTAAAGGTTACCTTACCCTTCAGGAATTCAAAACTAACTGGCCTTTCATGACCATGCTTGACACTTTTAAAATCAAAATAAACGAAGTATTCCACAGTGTTTTGGCTTATACCATATATTAACTTGACATATTCTCCATTCAACATTTATTATGACTTTAGTCTGTGTCATTTTCTATTGACAATAATTCTGTATGGAGTTGTTTATTGTTCTCTCTTTGTGCAGCTTAAATAGTGTATGGCTAATCAGCTTTAGCTGAGTATTTCAGTACAAGGAGACTAAGATATAGAGACATGTAGAAGACATGAAGAAGGTGAATTGCTGCAGACTTTATAGCAGGGCATGGGTTTTAGTAGACCTAGAATTCATTTTTATCTAAGATAACCTGATTAATAAAGAAGGAATGACTGGCCATTAGCTTTTATCCCTCTCCTCTGGTCTCTCAGGGATATCATCTGATAATCTCTAGTGATTCTACTTTACTCCACCCTGCTTGTCATCAACCAAAATAAGATGAAGCTAGCAACTGTGATCTACAGAAGCACCAGTAATGTTCACCAGGCCTGTCCAATGGTTAATAAACCTCATTAGTTCCCACCAGCACTTCTTGAATCAACATTGTCCTTGCAGAGAGATTAAGAGCAGTGATAATTTCCTTATCCATATCAGGTTGTGTGTGTGTGTGTGTGTGTGTGTGTGTGTGTGTGTGTGTGTGTGTTAGTAAAACTTAAGATTTTCAAAGTACCCAGAAAGACAAATGACACATATTGTCTTATCTGTGGTTGCTAGTTTGAAATCTTCAAATGTGAGTACATAATCTGTAGTAACTACAAAAACCAGGAAAGTAAAATGGGACCATGGGACCATGGATTGGGTCTTTAAATAGGAGAAAAGCAGGATGTAAGTGATATGAATGAGGAAAATCAGAAAATAGGGAATTTAATTGGAAAGGAGAAAGGAGATAACTAAGAGAGAGAGGGAAGATGGATAAATACCACAAAGGTATTTGAAAAGCATATATATATAATATTTTTTAAATGAGGCTATGCCACATGGGCTAACAATGCTACCCTCAAGACCATCTAACAAAAACCAGCAACTAGGCATGAGACAGAAACCACTTTTTGAGTTCAGGGAAGGCCAAGAGTTTCCCAAAGCAATAGGCTACTGCTATTGTCCTTAATTGCCTCCCAGAGGTTGGAGTTAAGTATGTATTGCTAAAGACACCATGTATTTGGGACAAAAGAATTAGAGTGTTCAAGGTGGATCTGACTTGAAAGCTTCCTTCCCAAGGGTTAGCATTAATAGCACCAGAAGTGATGTGTAAGCTGCCAAAGGGGAAAGCAATCAATAGTTCCACTTAGTTGTTCTGCCTATGAACAACAAAGAACCCATCATGGCAAGGCTATGGTTATGGTTCACTAATAGTGTACTCATATCTTTCCAAAAAAAAACTCAAAAAACCAAAAAAAAAAAAAAAAAACTGAACAGCTGTCCAAATGGACCAAGAGCCCAGCGCAACAGAAAGGAAATCAAGGCTAATACTAAAAATCTTGCCAACCACCCAGGCTAATGAGGTCATGGATCTTAGAGGAGAGCTTACCACAGTTCCTTTAATGGAACAGAGTAACTCCTAGCCAAATTCTAAATGTCTATTTTTATACCCACAGATAAATATTGCTCATCCCTCATCAAAAAAGCTTCTCTTTGCAACATACTGAAGATCATTACAGAAATAGATTATTGGTCAAAATACACATATCAATTGATTGTGGGGTGCCCAGTGCTATCTGATATAACTACAGGAAAGTTCCTCCACGTAAGTTTTACAGAACATTGTGGAGGAGGCTGTGGAAAGCTTTTAAGAGCCAGGAAGTTTGCAGGGAGATTATGTTTCTGAGAAATTTAGGGGAAGCTATACTTATAATACCTCAACTATATGACTGGTGTACAAAACACAAACAGTAGACACATGGAAGATGGAAATATAAAGGGACTCCATTTCCAGGCAAAGAACAGCATGCAACTAATGACTCCTAAGAGAGAGAATATTAGTTTTCCCCAGTGATCATCCCCTTAATTGATTGATCAAATGGATTATAATTTTAAATTATTATTAATAAGTTCTTCAAAGTACATTCATATAATTCTGTTTTTATTATAAATTATGAAATGGCCTAATTTCTATTGTCCTCAGAACAAATTCAAATACCACATTTACATTTCTCTGATCAGCTTCCATTGTCCAATTTAGAGTTTTCCTTTCTATCTAGAGGATCTTCATTCATTGAATTCAGTTCCTTATTCTTTCCCATCTTTGAACAAATTCAAATCTCTCATGCTCTGTTTATATTTTTATCTGTTCTATGCTCTTTGGCTTCAAGATGTCCTCTAACATTATTTATTCATATTAAAATTCAATCTTCAAAGGCTCTGTAACCCTTTACAATTCCCTAGTCTTCTATTTTGTTTTATTTTAAGCAAACTATCACTGTATTTTATTTCTCTTCCAATTTGTAGATAAATAGTTTATCTTTGTATGTTTTACCTTCTTCTCTCATCTCCATTTAAATTAATTCCATGCAAAACTTTAATACTTAACTATAATTTTCTGAATGTTGTTGAGTCAATATTTTTTCACAGGCTACTATGTTTTCTATTTTTTAAATTTAAATTAGAAACACATTGTTTTTCATGTCATTTCCAGTTCCCTCTCCCTGCCCTCCTCCCCGACACCCACTAGCCCTCTATCCCATCCTCTTTCTGCTCCCTAGGGTGGGTGAGGACTTCCATAGGGGAATCTTCAATTCTGTCATATTATTTGGAGCAGGGTCTAGGCCTTCCCCCGTGTGTCTAGGCTGAGAGAGTATCCCTCTATGTGGAATGGGTGCCCAAAGTGCATTCATATGCTAGGAATAAATACTGATCTACTACTAGAGGCCCCATAAATTGCCGAGGCCTCCTCACTGACACCCAAATTCAGGAAATCCCATCTACTGGGTCAGCATTCCAAATGCTTAAACTATTACGAAACAGAAATTTTGTATGGCTTAAGCCCAACTTATTTGTGACTTTCAATTTTTTTATTTTATTTTGTTCTTCTTGCTCAAGTCTAGCTTGTCTTTCACAACTCTGAAGATTCATTTAAAAAACACAAAATAAAAATAAATAAATAAATGAATGAATAATGTAGTAACTCTCTGAATTTCCAAACAATATTGCTTTATGCTACTAATTTTGAGGTGACATTCTCAAATGATATGGAGAAAAACTCCAAAAAGTCACATTTGGTAATTATAATTAAAACAAACAAACAAAAACAATAATTATAGTAAATCCATGGTTATAATCCACATATTGAAGATCCACAGAGAAAAAACACAAAGACAGGAAGAGAATCTAATTTGAAGCTACAAAGATGTGAAAAGAGGTTCTAGGTTAAGAATTTAGGGGAAGCAGGAACAGAGAATTGGAAGACTATAGTGCTAATAAGGCTGCAAGCCACCCTAGGTTGTATATGAGGACCATGAGTAAAGGTGGCAAGAGGCAGTGATGAAGAAAATACATGGACTGCAAGGACAGGTTTATCCACCCAACCACACAGAGATGAGTTAGGGTTTTATTCTAGTAATTCATATCTGCAACCAGAATAATTATTGAAGACATAAAGTCACTCAGTAATGATCAAAATAACAATGTTCCTTTAGTACTGTCCAAAAATGTCCATTTTATAACAATGTGACAGAAATAATAATGGCAAGAAATCCATGAAAATCTAAAGATCAAGTTAGTGATGGGGATGTCTTCTGTATATATGTTTCTCTTAGTGGTTGATGAATAAAATACTGCTTGGTCATCAGGAGATAGGTGGGATTAGGAGATGAGAAAAATTCAGGGCAGTGTAGGGGAATCAAGTTGTGATGTGAGCCTAGGAAAACAGGATGCATCAGGTGTTCTCCAGTAAGCATGACCACATGGAAATACATAGATTAATAGTAATGGGTTAATAATTAAGACAAACCTAGCCAATAAGAAGTCCTAGCCACCAGCCAATAGTTTCATAGCATTCATGTGTTCATCTGGGCAAAGAGGTTGTGGGATGGGTGTAAAATCCTGTTAATAAGTTAGATCACATTTCCAATTACACATTTGAGCCTTTATTTTTAATGATATCACTAAATGATGTGAATTATTTTATTAAATGAAAATTTATGCAACACTTTGATAATCAAAGAAGACATTTTCCAAAATACCTTCACAAATTGCACTTACATGGATTATTTCAAAATAAATAAGTGGAAACATTATATCAAATGTATTTCCTTAAGAGACTAGAAGCAATTGCAACTAAACAGGTAATCTGTATAAAAATTAATGAGTCATCCAAATCATTCCCACAAAGCCCCTTTACACTCAAAGAAAGCAGGTGAAACTATTTCATATCTAATTAATATGTGGTATATTTGGCACGATCATTTTAGCTTTTAGACTTTAAACTGATATTGTAGAGTTAAATAATTGTCTGAATTGGACAATATAATTGGGAGTAAACATATTTATTTTCGAATTTACCAGACATTTAAGTTGTGGCATGACAAAAAGTGAACTGGATTCATGAGACATCAGGAAAAATTCATTTTATCTAAATTGTCTTCCTAAGTTCTAAGTAAGTTGACTTTCTGCAAGTTTCCATTTTTTGAAAAACAAGTGACGTTTCTATTGCTTCTAACAACCTCAGAGTTTTTACATTAGAACATGGGTTTGCAATTACCACCCCATATTTCAGAAGCTGATCATCATGGTAGTGTTGTACAGTGGTTAAGAGTGAAACCTTTGGAGACAGAAGGTTGGGATTTGATTCATATCATTGACTGTGTGATAATAATAATAATAACATCCAATAATGAAATGAAGAGTGAATGCCTGCATATATATGCCTATAGTATTATAATAGTAGATACAGCATCACTAAGATTATTTATTTTTTCTTTGTGAAAGTGGTTCATTTTTAATAGTAACTCAACTTTGTAAATCACTGTCAAGGGAAAGTTTGAAATTAACTGTAAACTCTCTTTAATGCCTAAGATAACAGGAATTGACAAAATATATGAATAACTTAGAGAGTGATGAAACTCAATTTAAACATGAATTTTCAATCACAATATTAACAGCCAGAAGAAGAAATTAATTTGATGATGGCTGTAAAAGTTTTAGTAGAGGAAATATTTCCTCTTCTGATGGCTGATGGTATATATGTTCTGCCTGACCCTAAGACAGAAGGCATCCTAAAATATAGGAAAATAACTAAGAAACAAAACTATTAAGATATAAATCAAACCTGTTTTAAATGCATTAGTGATTTAGATATAAGCATAAAATATAATAATTCTAAAGCATATGTTTTGAAGTTCACCAATTAATGTAATATTTAAATTTAACATAAAGGACACCAAAAATAGCAAGACAGGATTTCAATGGTATTATGCAAAGTATAAAGAAAAATTACTAATTATATGTAGAGTATATAGCAGCCATAAACTTAGCCAAATGGCTAAAATTAATGTCACTAGCTATGAGAAAAGTAGATATCCTGAAGCCACTTTTATGATATAATCAGAATATTGCCTCTGACATAGTCCTAACTAAATATATAACTGAATCAATATCCTCATGAAGAAATATAAAATCTGTCCAAACTGAGAAACTAGGTATGGAACCTTGGATTCCTTAGAAATTCAAATACCATGAACCAAAATGAAAGACTACAGTTAAAGGGCAACCAAAACACAAGTAATTCCATACTTCAGATTATTATAAAGACTGCAATGAGTGAATGAACAAAATTTGACTAACACCTATCTAGTTTTAAAATAGGTCCACAAATCCTTAATGCCCATCTCCACAGCAGACAATGTGAACTGTTCTTAGCATCGCACCACAAACAAATGGAAGTAGAAATAAAAAATGCTCTATTACGTCTTTTCCTTGACTACTTGTTCTTCCAGTACTTGTTATAAATGAAAAGAGATGAAACACCTCATTTAAAATATTAATTCTGACTCTTTCAGAGGTGAGGTGCAATTCAATTAGTAGAAAGTTCAAAATCATTATTTTATATATTCCATAACAATTATTCTTAGACAAAAGTGTCTAAAGCCAAAATGAAAGACAAAAGAACAATAAAAAATATCATAATGTAATTTAACTATAGCAGGACAAGGGAAGAAACTGATCTTTATCAGTTAATTCAAGGTATGTTTGTTAACTGTTGCCTACCACAGGGTGTTGAATGTCATTGTTATTTATCATATATATATATATATATATGTATATGTATATGTATACACGTATATATGTATATACGTGTTATTCACACATCACACATTTAAAATATTTTGTTCTCAATAGTGAATCTGACAAATCAGAAAGAAAATATAAGAAATAATCCATTTTGGAAGCATATGAACTGTCAGGTCACTGACTTTATTGTATGTTGTGCTGTAGTGTGTTTAGAGAACCCATAAAAATTTGCAGTAATACAAAATTGAATATAAATTAAGTGTAGTTGACTATTAAGCTCTACCAGGCTGTGGGACATGGAAGACTGAAAAAGTGTCAAAATACCACATCCCTGGCTCCTCCCTTTTCAACTTACCCTTTTTGATTACTACTCTTTAGTATTCCAAGTGAAGAATTAACTACATGACCTGTTATGGCCAACGTCATAAAACAACAAAAGAGCTATTAGACTGTGTTTAGCCTTGGCCTTGACAAGTCTTAAAGGTTTGGGCTGCTGTCTTAAAACATATCTACTATGGGAATGTGTGCCACTCCTGCTGCCTCTGACAGAAAATTATGAAGAAATGAAGCTAAATCCAACAAACTGGTGATGGCCTACCCACAGCTAGCCTCACCATGAGCCAACTTAATTGAAAGCAGTGAAGCCCAGGGTCTTAAAAACTACCTGCCTTGACGTATAGACCTATGTGAAGGGAAAACAAAATGTAATTATTGCTGTTTTAAGCATGCAAGTTGGGCTTTATTTGATACTTAGTCCCAAAGTTGATCATGGAATTATCAAAGAAGATATTTAATATTAAATATGGAGATTCTTCAATCCTATGCACATGATTTATTTCTTTCCCATTTTTCCCCTGAAAACGAGGCATCCAGGGACTTATATATCAACAAAAGGCAAGTCCATTTCTGGAGGCTTAATTCAGGTTCTGCTACCCATTAAATGTCTGTGTTCCTTAATGCCTCATTCTCCCTAATATCTCATTGCCTTAAAAGTTAGATGCATATTCAAGTCAGGATGCCTGTGTCATAATGGAAATGGATCCAAGATAAAGTAGACATGGGAATGGGAAACTTTGAATTTGCTATACAAGGACAGAAGAGAAAAATATACATATATTTCCTGGGACCTTAACCTTTCACTTGGACAAAGCATTGTATCCCTTCCCTAACCCATCAGTTCACTCTCTGAGCGGTGCCTGCAGGCTATGATTATCAGAAAGCCAGAGTGCTGTACAGGATGGGCCACTTGCAGCTGGGATGCAATTGTTTCTGGAATGAATCCTTCAGTTCTTCCTGACATCAGGATGCTTACATAAGAAAAGACAACACCTTTTCTAACCAATCCCAGGACAAATTATTTCCCCAGGCTCTAGCCTACCCATGCACCAGCATGTGAACAAATACCTTACATTTTCTAGTTCCATAGTCTGGTCCCTCACAATAAGTGAAGTCTACTCCACTCCCAGGCCACTAACACTACTGTGTTCTGTACTCATTGGCTCTGTTCATTCAGGTTCCATTTCTGTTGTCACTGGCCATAAGTTCCCGTGTCTGTTATTAAAATCGTCCATAACACAAATTTATCTGATTATAATGCATAAAACCATGAAGCCATAGGCATGAGAATTTTTATGGAAAATACTTTCACTTTGGAAAATTTAAGACAATGAGATCTTAAAATAGGGCCAAAACTCCAAACAACAAAATGGGGTAACATTTCTTAATGATAAAATGGAAAAACTCAAGGGAAGGCAGCTACATGCTGATATTTAAATCTGCACCTCTAGGTAAACTTTGCCGTGCTGTAGCAGACCGCTATTTATGAGACAAGAGAGGAGGGGTGAGAGAAGACATTTTTAACAAAGTCATCAAGGCACTCATGAGGATGGCATATTTTCCATGAACATGCAGCATAACTTGGTACTCCGCTCAAACACTACAGAGCATAATGAAAATGACACTTCCAGAATACTGATTCTCCCACAGGGAACTCACCAGTGAACTAGGAAAAGATCACAGGCTCTGACAGTTGATTGGTGAATTAATTAGGTGCTGAACTCTGCTAATGCTACTGCAAATTACATGCAGGGCATGTACTGAGAGACACAGAGACTCCAAGGACGCTAGGTGTCACACAACAGCAGGATAAAATGTAATCAGAATCCAGAGGGAGGTCTGATGCAGTAAGTTTTGCAGAGACCTGCTGAGATTAATCTTACTAATATTCCTTTCTGAGGGGAAATTTACATGGGGTAGCAAAATTATTTAGCATCCAAGGAGAAAGGAATTCATGCTATTTTATTTCTCTCAGAGTTTTCGTGATGCAAGCATAAGGAGTCAGTACTCATCAAATTCTCAGCAATCTCTTATGGGGTTCCTCCCTTTGAGTCCTATCAAAATGACTGGAGACTTTGAAGGGAGCACAGAAAGGACTGTGCTTGGCTCCCAAGTGACACTTTCACTATTATTGTTGAATACAGATTCTTACTAAATATTCTTAGCCTGAGATGTACATCAATGGTATATAAATTGCTGAACACTTAATCCCTAAGACTACATAAAGAAAAGAAAGAAATATTCTTTATCATTCACCTTTATAGCTAAATATTCTTGGTAACTTATTTACCAATTAAAGCTTCTTCTATATGTTAGCAAACTTTTCATAGCTCTGATAAATATCTGAGAGATTTTTAAGGAAAAAAACTATTTTAATTCTTAATTTCTATGTTTATCTGGCTGAATTGCTCTGAACCTGGGATGAGGTAGACTATCATGGCAAAAGAAGCATAGTTGCTTTCCTGATGGTGGCAAAAATTAGAGTAAGATTGAGAAAGAGAGAGGCAACTTGGTAGAAATCTTTCAAGACAAGTTCCCCCTCACTTCTTCCCAGAAGGACTAATTCCATAAAGATTACACTGTCTTCCAAAATGAGCTCCCACTTCTGGCTTGGGCCCAAGTTTTTAGCATGGGTACCTAAGGTGGATATTCATATTTAAAGCATAACTTTGGAAAATCATTTCATCTTGCTGTCCTTAGTTTTCTTACTTGCCAACTGGTAACAGTGATAACATTTATTTGCTAATATTGTAATGAGGATAATAATAATTACATAAATCTTAACATATTGCCTATCACACAGCAATCATCATAAGTCAAAGAATCATCTGTAATATTCTGAATGACCAAAATAGGGCCCTTCATTGAAAAAAATCAACTTTTATAGAACTGAAAAACAAATTATTGAGATCATTTGGTATATCACCAGACAGAACTGTGAGGATTTATAACATATATACTTGTTTTGACCATCACTTCCATAACTGGAAGGACATGGAGATGAGTACATGCCGATAATTTTATCTTTCATATAAAACAAAAAAATAATGTCTTCTAAATACATCTCAAGACCCTTTACTTGTGACACACAGTCTATGCCACAGACTGTCATGGTACAGCTGCAGTTTGGTTATCTGTTCTATTTCCCCTCAAGAGATAGCATGAAGGAAGCAAAACTCAGTTACCCAAATTTGATTCTTACCAATTCACAATACTAGGGGGCAGGTAAGGAGGATACAACCTGAATCTGACTAAGCTCTTCCTTTAAAATTCCTCAAAATATTAACAGTAATATTTTCACATCCAAAAACATTGATCTCTGGAAACAAAAATGGGCACACAATAAAACCATGTAAAGCATGTAAAAATGTTAGCTTCTTCTCCTTTGTAGCTGCTTACAGGATAATTATATATTATTGCGTCATAGAATAAGTGCCATGATCCTAGGATGTGGACTAGCATTGATGGAAGAATAAACTTGAAAGTATAGCTGAACTGTTAAGTGTACTATAGCCTCAGGTATTTAAACTCTTTGATCTGATGGAGAAGGCTATAAAACAGGAGAAGCAAAATGGCTGCCTACAGGTATTAGAAGACACTAGATTAGTAAAGGTCAGAAAAAAAAAAAAAAAACTACTATATTTTGCTTTCTTCCCAAAAGGACTTTGGTGGCTTGCTAAGTTGTTTTTGTTGAAAAATAAAAATAGTGGGAAAGCAATTCAAAATATGTTCGATAAATCCAAAGAGTTAGTTAGTTCCTACTATAAGCCAGGCAGGTAAGGCTTGGGCCCCAAGGATGCCTTCCTTGAGCCATAGTATCAATCTTTCTGTTATCTCTAAGGAGGCTTCCTGCATGAAAAAATCTCAAAGAGAGAAGGTTTTACTATCATATTAAATAGTCTTTTGAAGTGTAAGTGTCAGTACAGAGAATTGTGATAAACAAGCCTGGAAGAATGCTTAGCCTAAGAGCCTTTACATTCATTCCTAACTTAATCCCAGTTTATTCATTTTAATTTACTCACGTTCAATATTTTTAAGACAAGTATAGTTTAGACATGAAAACCTAGGGAGTAAATTCAGTTAGTCTGCATTTAGACTTAGATGAAAAGAACAATGTATTAGATAGAAAGAAGACCAGCAAAGAAGCCAGCCTGGTTGGTCAGTGTGATGGGGAGAACATAGAGCCATGCCAACACACATGAGTTTTCAATGGCAGCTTTGAGTCTCTCTAGTATGACTCCTCTATTTCTACTTGGAGACTAGGCTATTTTCCCCCTTTGCATTTTTTTTTTCCTGTAGAATCTTCACAGACCATGTAGTTTAAGTTTCTGCTTAAAATACAGTATATATGTGTGTTTTCCCTGACACTACAACTCAAATCAGCACCTCTGCTTCTCAATTTTTTTCACTACAACTTAGCTTTTCTTATTACTTAGCATTTTCTTTCCCATATTGTATAATTAATAAATTCCACTTAGGACACAAAGTCTATGACAAGAATTGTATCTGCTTATGTTACTGATGAGTAATCAGAGAGCATAAATTATACTCAGCCAAGATCGAATGAATATAAGCATGAATTTATGTTTTAGAAGGTCAATACAGGTGGTAGAATAAAAAAAGAGCTTCTTGGGGATGTTGTATTTTAATACTGATGACAATTGACATTTATAAAGAAAGTACACAGATATGCTGAGATTATCATATTTTTTTCTTCACACTGATACCATAAGGACAGAAAAGAAAGATGTCACAAAATACACATTTGGTCGAAGTTCAAGGTCATTGTATCTACACCAGGATTAATTTTAGAGTAGTTAGGCTTCACTACATTGAATGACTTTGGATACTGTTAACAGGACAAGTAGCAGATGTATGTAAATGATCAACTGGGTAATAACTTAGAGGCAAACAATGTCAGAGAATTCTTACTGTGTGTGTAATCCAACTGGAGGGAAATACATGCAATGGCCTTCTTAATGGGGTCACTTCATGTAGAATGAAGAAATCCACACAGTAAGGGATGCCATGCTCAGCCTTAATGCAGGGGGGAGGGGCTTGGTTCTGTCCCAATTTAATTTACCAGGCTTTGTTTACACCCCATGGGAGCCCTTACCTACTGGGCGGAGTGGATGGGGAATGCAAGGGGGCAGAAGGAGGGGTGGGAGAGAAATTGTGGTTGAAATGCAAAGTGAAATTAAAAATAAACACATTAAAAAATAGTAAATTCAAACATGAGTTTCCAGCATCTATAACACAAATCAATATGAGTTCACAGCATTGATTCTATTTGTCTCTATGAAAGTGTATTTTAAA